>NC_065508.1:2890396-2893069 GCF_006386435.1 Epinephelus moara | reverse complement strand
GGCTAACATGCTAACTATTATTTTTATGTCACTAGTCACTTGAAACAAATTTAGGACGATAGGAGACAGGTTGAAATAAACCGAAATTTCCCTTTAAGGCTTGGACATACTGTCTGCACTGAACATCCACAGACAGCTATGGATGCCCAAGCAGTACTAATCACAGTACAACTGAGGGTCCGCTTCAGCCTCCAGCAGTTAACAGAGAGCTGGGAGGTGAGGTTACCGTCCTACTGCCAACGTTAGGCAAAACTGAAACTAAGAAAACACTGAAAACACAGAAACTACGGATTTGCCTATATATACAGCTGTCGACTTGTAACTGGATCACCTGAGGAGGTTGTTGCTGGACTAGTAAGGGATCAGGGAGCAGTAACTTTCTGGAAATGTTGCTGGCTAACGATGATGACAAAACTCAACAAGTCGCTGCTCCCGTCCGAGAAGTGGTCCCTTAAATAACATATATTCAGGATGAATAAGTGTTTTTTTTTTTAAATATTAAACTATTTCTGTAATTCTTCATTGACTACAGTAAGAACAATGTTTTCTGCTCTGGTTCACTGTTTAAATGAAATTAAATCTGTACTACAGAAAGAGTTGAACCTCGCTGATTCAGGACAGTGTAGTGGTTCTTTTTAATTACTGGTATGATCTGATTGATTTTCTAAAATCATGACTGTAGAGTTTAATCAGTAAAGATTAATCAATATGAAATATTTCAAAGTTTCTTCTCATCCTGTCTTGCTTGATCCAAAGTGCAAATCATGAATTTATCTGTCCACATAAATTTGAGGTATCTCCAAATAATTTCTAACAAATGTTACACTTCACTCGAGAAAAAAACCCCCAATGGCAGTCACATTGCATGAGGTCAGCCGCCGCACCTCTGTCACCTACTGAACATCACCTTTGCTAGATTTATCTTTGGACAGACTCTTGAACACCACCTCCTCCTCAGTGTGCAAGATATTCCCAAAAGCTTTTAAGACTGTGGTGATAAAGCTTCTGCTGAAGAAATCCAGTTTAGATAATTCTGCCCCTAGCAGCTACCGTCCTATTTCTAATTTACCTTTTTGGGGCAAAGTTTAAGAGTGGGTTATGTTTAAAGAGCTGAATGAGATTATCTCTAAAAAAATATTATTTTTGAGAACATCCAATCTGGTTTGAGGGCAAATCAGAGCAGTTAAGTCGTGTCTTGTTAAAGTTTCTGATGGGTTAAGGTTGAGCAGCTGACATTGAGTGTGTAGCTGGCCCCATTCTGTTGGACCTTACTGACATATCTGACACAATACACGACACTTTAATTGATTGCCTTAAGTTATGGGTTGTCTCTAGCGTGGATTTAAACTAATCTGATTTTTCTTCTGACACCGGAAGAAAATTACATGAAAAGTGAAACTGCCTGGTGGTTTGACTCAAAGCTATAAAGCAAAAGCATGTCTATTGATTCTTTTAAGAATATTACAGCAGTATTGTTTGCCAGACTGTGATGCACACAGGCACCTCTCCAGGTAGCCAATGAACAGGTTTTCCATTCATCTTTATTATCACTGCATATCCACACAGATAAAAACCTATTGAAGCTTCAGCAGCAAGAAAATCTGTCTGTCTGAAAGTCAAGTCAGGTTAGACGTTGACTTTGACTTTCAAGTTCTTTTTTCTGTTTATGAGGTCGCGCTGACATAATGAGGAATACATTCACATTCTGCTGCCATGACAGCCGCAATAAATTGCATTCATAACAAACCTGAATGAGCTCAAATCATTCAGAACATGTTTTTCAAGGCCTGAAAGTGCTTTGAAACATGTGCTTAAGATGTTGAGCTTTGGACAACAAATGCTTCTCTTCTGTGTGTTTGATGTGTCTATGAAAGGAACATAACAGGGATGTGAATCTGGCACATTTATCTCAATAAATAGGTGGCAATTCGATGAACTGATACAACCGGAAAAATATATATCAGAAATGCTTTGACTCTATCTTCTTTATCTATTTAACATGGTCCCATATTCATGTGCACATCAGGTGAACCCTGCTTGAACAACAGTCACGTTCTGAAAGTAGTTTCCTGTCAGACATTAATACATTCACATATCCATAAAGGAAAAATAACAACCTGAAGCTGCATTGTCTCCTGGCATTCAATTTTTTTCCCCTTACAAACAGTAATACATAACTCAGAGACACTCTGTCCATCCCTACAAATACATTTGATCCCTTCACTTCAGCCCTGTAAAGCCAACATCGACCTCCTCATGAACACTGAGCAGACTGCAAGTTATTTCTCCCTGCCTGGGTTTGGACTACATATGGAGAACCAAGAGAGGCAAACTAATGGTCAAACAATATTCAGAAACACTAATAAACATTTGTAGCAAAAACGTTGCCATAACGAGCCCTCTGTCTGCAGTGCAGGGATGTAAACAGATAACCACCGAGAATACTTTTGACCAGTTACGCATGTCAGTGTAAAGGTTTATTTCGCTGGTCCTCAGGTTACTGCACTATGCACAAACCAAGTCTGGTGTGAGCTTACATGATTCAGTCCTTCAGTTGGATTTCTCCCCAAGTACATGATTCCTGTTGCGGTCCGGGAGGCAGACACCGTCTCCACATTTAAGACTAGACTTAAGACTTTCCTCTTTGATAAAGCTTATAGTTAGGGCTGGCTC
>NC_065508.1:2825633-2889428 GCF_006386435.1 Epinephelus moara | reverse complement strand
TATCGGATTATGCTGTTTACATGACCACTTGAATAATCAGGTAACTCCAGAAATCAGATAATGATCGGTTTATTAGTGTGCATGTAAACGCGCTCAATGTCTTCACCTCTAAATAGATGGCACTTTGAAATGCGGTGCTAAGGCTCAACGGGTCAATGGAGTGCCGGCTTAAGAGGAAAGACCTCTTGTATTTCGCATCATTTTCAGTTTTTTTCCTCTAAAATATTAACTGATTTATCACTGGTTAATGGGTGTTGAGCTATCAAAAGCAAAATTAACCAAAACTGACTTCCCTAGATGTACGTGAAATGTACATTTACATTTTTCTGGTGTTTTCCACCATTTATTTGCCTTTATCAACTGTATGGTCAATAATTCACAGATTCTCAAAAATCAATCTATTTATACATAATTTGATTTAGATTATAAATCACTTTGTAATAAACAAATATTTAATCATCTTTTCATTAGACTTTTATTCATCCCTCTTTGTCAAATTATCTCATTGAATATCAATTACTGAATTGCCTTAAAGGGATTTGTGGGACTTCTTAGTCCTCCATATATCTGCATACAGACTGGAAGTGCCAGGCGACACCCAGGCCAGTCCATTCAAACTGGTCTCATAATTCTGTGCAAGAATTAATAAAAGCTCAGCTGGCAGCGAGGTTTTCTTCCACCAGTCGTCACCACAGGGAATAGTCTGTCTGTCTGTCTGTATTAGCGCCATAAGAAACTCTATTTTTAAAACTCATATTGAAACTCACCTATTTACCATTCAGTATCTCCACAGCCGTCTCTGCTTTATAAATGTGATTTCTCTCCTGAGGGCCTCGAGATCTCAAACTGTCTACCAGTGCCCTTCATACTGCTTCCTTTGTCCCTCCTCCACCTCCTCTGCCTCTCTCACTTCCACCAGCTCTGCAGTCGTCGCCGGTCCTGCCTCCAGTCCGTTTGGTTTCCATCCTTTTCCTCCCTGTGTGGTTTCATCCCCTGACCCTGCCCTGTTCGTAATCATCACTGGTCATGTCCTGCTTCTCACCTCTGCTGCTCTGGCAAAGCTCAGCTCTGCTTTCATCGCTCATCATGTCCTGCTGTCCCACTTGCTGCCCTACACCTCCACTGGCTTGATGCTGCCATGACGTTGATCTCTGCTGCCAACACGAGGGCCTCCAATTACTGCTGTGAGTCAGAAAGCACTGGACGACGCTTCTAAACAAACTGAGCTGTTGTCTTTGATGTTCTCCCTCTCCTCTGCAAATGTGGTGAATTATAGGTGACTCACATTTGAACAGTACATCTCTCCTCTGTCCCTAAAACACACGCTCAGATACACGCAATCACTCACTCACGGACAAGCACGCACTTTTCAAAACAATACTGTCACGACCAAACAGGGGTTCAGAGTGTGATGTTGTTGACACCTGTTTTCTCCACTTTTGCAGAGTGCTTGAATTACTCTGTCATAATTGAATTTGTTGTGATGCTGTGGTGTCTTACAGCATGTCTGTGGAAAATGCAGTTTCAATAAATTAGATTTCATTTGACCCCAGAATCACATAAAAATGTTTGTATAAGATATTATTATTGTTATTATAATTATTATGCTTGTTATTATTATTGTTATGCCAATTATTATTTATTGTTATTATATTATTGACAAGACCAGCACTTAGTCTGTGTTGTGATTTATTATGATTGCATTTCACTTCTGCTGGACGGCATCCAAAGAGAAAAGCTGGACCTGATGCATCAGCAGCTAACTGTGCTGTAATGGTGGAGAAATTAGAGCCCCGAACACACACACACACACACACACACACACACACACTTACAAATGCACACACACACACACACACACACACACAGACAGACATACAAACCAGTACCGTGTTCAAAATCTCACTTAAATAAAAGTTAGTCCTGATTAATTATACAGTATTATTAGCAAAATATAGTTAAAGTATAAAACACAGAAGTAAAATGCCCCCATGAGTGTTTTATTATCATATATGACATTATTAGATTGTTCATACAGATGCAATGATGCGTAATTAGCATTTTACTGTTGTGTGACAGTTTAGTCAAGTGATTCCCAACCTGTGAGTCAGGCCACCTCCAAAGGGTCACAAGGTAAATAAATGTGAGAGGTCGTAACGCACTAAATGAGGAAAAACCTAAAAGTTCTTCTACATAAATTTATGTTGATTTTTCTTTTTCTTAAATTTCTCGTAATCTTTGCTTTTTTGTGAAGGATAGGATAAAGTTACCTTCTTGGGGTCTCAAACTTTTTAAAACACAAGTTACGGAGGAGTTGTGGGGAGGGTTAATGGTTCACCTTTGAAGGGGGTAATTTGAACCATGGGCATGGGGTTGCAAGAAAGATGAACAGGTTTATGATGTAATTTGTTTGTTTGCAATTATATGTATAGTTTTGCTGTCTCCACCGAACCACTTTTGAAATAAGTGTTTGTAGTGATACATTTAAGTGCCATCCGCTGGGATTTTTTTATGTCATGATACTTCTGTGAGTCGCTGTGCTTTTAAAATTCCAAATAAAAATCAAATCAAACTATTTTAAATGATTTATTATTTAAATGAAACCATGTCAGAAGTTTAGAGAGAAATTCTTTGGGCCACTTGGTGTAACTGCTAACAACTCTTAGGCACCTGAAACATGACAGAGGGCCAAACTAAACCTATTATTTTGTAAGGGGTCATAAGACAAATAGATTGAATACCAGTGGTTTAGATATTACAACCTGTTTTCAATCCAAGGGCATCAAATTGTCGTCTGAGGCTTTAGCGTGACAGAATACGGTGGGACAGAAGGGTGGTGGATGGGTCAAACAAATACAGGACTTTCACACAGGAGACCACTGTTTGTTCCTTGTGTGAGACGTTAAGTTTTTTTAAAAAACTATGTTACGATGTTAACGTCATGTGCCATACGTGTCATGTGACATGCATATCACAGTCTCGCCACCATCAGAGATCTCCGCCTTCTGATAGTCTGGGGACACTCCTTACTAAAGTGTGTTTAACACACCGGAGAAAACGGCCGGCAACAAAGCAACGCCTCTTGCATTTTTGAAAAGGACACGCCCTCCCGGAAATGTGCGCTCCCCCTTTTCTCGTCCGAGCTTGAAAATGGATGCCGAGAGATTTGACTCCGTTTTATCAAACGTGTGCTCAGTCCACAAGATTGTGGAAATGAAGGACTTACAGCGACTTTGTTTAAAACTTTTAACACAGTCGGACTATGTTTACGAGCACAAGAGTTCAGCGAGCCACCGAAGGACCGCCCTGCAGATTTACTATTGGTTCTGCAACGTAGGGAGTTTTTTTTAAACTCTGAAATTGTATCCGCCCATCTAAACACAAAATCAGGGAGAAAGACATCAGTCTTTAGTTAAGCAAAGTGTCTAAAGACTGACTTGTGAGTCTACATATCACGTGACATAGGTCGCATATATCACATCACAAATACGCTTATTTTAACCAAAACCATGATTTTTATTCTAAACCTAAGCAAGTAGTTTTGTTGCCTAAACGTGAATGATTTTTAGTGATAAAACCTTTTCTGTGATCACATAAGTTTAATTTTAAAAGACACTGTAGCATGTAACAAGTGGAAATGGACAAAGGAACTAACACTCTGGGGTTCTGTTCCAGGGGAGGAGCCGGGGATTGGACCGCCAATCTTGCAATTAGGGGACAACCAGCTCTACCTCTGAGTCACAGCCACCTCATGTAACTAGTAAATAGCTGTCAGATAAATGTAGCAGAGAAAAAAGGTACAATTTCCTCTCTTAAGTGGAGGAGAGTAAGGTGAAAAGTGGCATGACTTTGAAAAGAAAAGTTTGCAAGCTGAGCTTCTGTACTTATTCTATAAAAGCTCAAAACAGCCAAGGTTGTCTAATTTACTCTGTTGGAAAACTGTGCAAAACACCCTTTCTGTCCTCATCAGTACAACAACCAAACTAATTTCTATTTAATCTAGCGTCATGGGAAAACTGTTTTTTCAAAAAAAAAAGGGAAAAAATGGAAATGAATGTGGTCTTTCTAAAGCTTAAAGGTTAGAACCTCTGATTAAAATGTGTGTAAAGACAAAATAATCACATATATATTGAGACAAATTAGGCAACAGCTCTATTCAATTTTCTTTTTCATCTGTTTTTTTGCCCCCTGACATTTTAGCTGACATCATAGTAGTTTATTTCATTCACAGAACATATTAAGTTCATTATGAAGTTCTGCTATGCAAATTTGTCCAAGACTTTTCAGGCAAACCCCTGTGACTTCATGAACTGTGCTTGGAATTAAGATTTTGAAATTAAACTCATTCACGCTGGCTAAGAGGTTTATATCCCCACTGAACTGAACCCTAATGTAATCCCATATATGCAAAGCTCCTGAGAGCTCATCCTCTCACCTCTTTTTACTTCCCTCTTGGTCCCTCTGCCTCCAGTCCAAACGGCTCTTACGATACAGCAGGTTCATGTCGCTGCGGGGTCGCTCCTCCTCGCAGCCTATCACAGCGCAGTGCAGCCGCTTGCTTCGCCTCTCTATGTCACGCAGGAAATGCTCGACTGCCACATCCTGGGCAGAGCCAGAGCTCATGGTATAGAAGAAGACTCGGGAGAAGCGGACGTATGTCACAGGCAGTCTCCTCCAACTCACCTAAACGAGAAGAAACAAGGGCAATGTTTGAGCTCATTAATCATTTTAAAAAAACATGTTCAACAGCTTCCCAGCCTACTTGCAGCTGACAAGACTGACAGTGATTACTTTGAGAAGTGGCGACGCTCAATGAAACCCAAATAATCAAACCCAAATTACTGGCAGAACTTTAGGGGAGTCGAAGCTTATCATGCTCCCCGTGTCAGAGCAAACAATCCTGCCCATTACTCCAACTGGCAGCCTTCAAAGCAGAGACACAGTGATGCATGATGATGGAGGCTGCAGTTTTGTTTACCCCAACCTCTAGTGTATCACATGAAAACTATTTATACTTTCATTATCCAGTTATGAATATTTGAGTAAGCATGGTAACTCAGCTGCAGAGCGTCTCTGGCTGCAGGCCCTGGGATGGCCTAGCTAAGCCTGTCTGCTAGCCAGACAGTAATGTGGTTTGTCATATGTAGCGCATGCACAGCTTCCTACTCACGCTCACCCCATGAGAAGTCAGGCTTGTTGTGGGGCAGATATCTGAGGGCCCAACAGTGTTTGCACGTTGGAGAATGTGAGTGTGCAACGCAATTGGCTAAGAAAAGCGCATCTGTCAGCTGATGCATGTTTCCAGTGTTTTTCCATCATAAATAGCAACAGAGTTTGGATGTTTTTCTAGTGGTGACCAGTGTAGCTTTGTCATGGGTCCTTCTTGCATCAGTTTGTTGTGAGTTGAGCGGCACTGTTGGTGCACAAAGCTAAATCACATGCATTAAGCTAAGCTTCATATATTGTGTTTACAACACAGTGTTGGTAATGTTAATGGCTCATATTGTCAGGTGTCACAAATCAAAGAACAGTAAAAACATTATAAAACAAATGATGTTCTTGTCTTTTTAAAATCACTGTTGTGCATCCACAACATGTGAGAATAAACTGCATGTGAATCCACTTTAATGAGCTCTGACTTTCACTCTCACATTCTTTGACTAAAGATGCAAGCAGCATGAAAAGGGCAGAAAAAGAAATTCATGACATTTACACTTTCCAGCAGTGTAACAGCTCTACTATCTGCACATTTTCAGGACCACTTAAACCACAATTACCACCAACTGCACAACAATCTTACTGTTAGAACAATATCTCAACCATCTCTCACTATAAAGACAAAAAACTCCACAGTGGGAGCATCAGGCGCTGTCACCTGGTCCAGGCGGCATGTTGAGCTGTGTAGCTGTGTGTGATTCTTTTGTCACGGCCCAGTGTGTCATCCAGTGTGTCAGCGTGGCTACTGCTATTCTTGTACCCCACAGCCCTCACCACAACCTCGACCGCTCCTGCTGCCATGCTTGCTGACTCAATGTTAATTAGGTTAGGGAGCTGCGACTGTAGGTTGGGCTTTTGTTAACTGGAGCTTTGATTTGGGTTTCGAGGATCTGGCAGCTGAGCGGGCAGCCCTGCAATTGCTGCATTACATGTTGTGGGTTGGTGTGCAATTAGCCGAGCTAAAAGAGCCAGGAGACCTTCATCTTACATACAGGGAGGTTTGTCTGATCAAACTCTGCTGCAAACATCATTTTTACTGTCTTGACACAAACATGTAGTCACTCATATAAGCTGGCTGTGATCAATCCCTGGAGTCACTTTAAATCCTGAATAAATTCAGAGCATTTAGCAAGTTGTTTCAGGAGCATCTGTAGGGTCAGGAGTCGCTTGAATTCCTCTCATTAGAACCAGGAGGCAGATGGAGCCATGATTCATTTAGCTGGATCTGCATGCAACGCTGCAGACTACTCATTCATGCACATAAGCAAACAGATCACACACATACTCAAATCCGCCGTACATGCTAAACACACACGTGCATAGGGGGTGTGAAGCGGTAATTGCAAATGCTAAGCAGCTGATTTGAGTGTGGGTTAGTGATGAGAGTAGATCATTAAAATAACATTTTGGGTGTAAGAAAGAGCAAAGTTCTGAGTGTAAAATTGTTTAAGATTTCGCTTTGTATCTTCTGTCTAAAATCTTTTCATCTCTCACTGCCACTGAATTTAGCACTTCTGGAACGCTTTATGCTGCAGCCCTCTGCCCTCCAGCCTCCTCCTCAGCAAGTGGCCCTGTAGTGTTGCTGCACCTCACTGTGAGTGAGGCAGTAACGCTGCAGAGTGGAGGGACACAGCACAGCACTGGCCTTGACATAGGGGCAATATTTCTAACATATTTAAAATACATATTTAATCACTTTGGGGTATGTTATCCCTTTGTGATTTGCAGACATCTACAAAAAAATCAATTTGAAACAAGATGTTGCTACAAAAACTAACCTGCCTCCTTTTTTGATTGCAGAAAAAGCATTCACAAGATAAATTTGCCTTTGCAAAGCTGCCTGAATAGAAGCAATTAGATTAAAAGGGCAGATAGTACAGAACATCTTGTTTGTTATAGACATCATCTTGTTTCGTCTGCACACCCAATCCTCGAATGTTTGGGTTTGCATCCTTTTGAGGCTGAATTAAATATGCACAATTAAACTTTGTAACTCAGTATGTGACAGTTAGTAGAGTAAGTAGGAAAGAAATCAGAGGGATTATGTGTGTCTGTGTCTCATTTTATCAGTGGGATCTGTATTTTTAAAAACACAAGATACTGTACATACGCTTGACTTTATTTAGCTTCTCCCTAACACCACAGCCTTTTCTGCCCACCACGGTACAGCATCATAACTTAACCCCACAGTCACACTGTCCACCACAGTCTCCGCACTTCAGCCAGACACATTGCTGCAGTTCAGCCGGAGAAACAAACAGAGAGAGGACGAGAGGCAGTGAAGAAGCCGGAGTGAAACGTTCAGGAGAAGAATGAGCAGCGAGAGAGGAGGAGAGATGGAGGCAGCGGGAGAGAGACAGACGGGAGGGGGCACGACGAAAAATGGGGGAAGCCAATAAACAGAGAGTCACTGAGGGATCAACCGGGCCGAAGATAAATATGATTAGGCGGAAAACGGAAAAACTGGAGACAGGCTGATGGAAGGGAATATTAAGGAAGGGAACATGGGAGTGGAGGGAATAAGCAAATGGAGGCGAGGAAGAGAGGATAGAAAAACAGTGAAAGGCAGCCAGACTACAAGAATGGGGGAGGGAGGTGAAATCAAGCCTCTCACACTAGTCGCTGTGTGTGGTCTCCTAGCAACACTGTCAGCCATGCATCTCTTCCTTAGCCACTGAATATGCAACAAAGGAGGACGTCAGCCTCGTCATACGTGATGATCCCAGGGTTAAACTTCATTTGTACCTGGTCCCCCCAGTAACAACATATCTCATATATCTTAAAAGGAGATAGCATCTGTTACCAATAGCAACCATACAACCTTGCTGCTAACACTGATGACGTACTGAGCTACACACTGCACACTCTCTAGATCTTACAAAGGCTGCGATTTGAGTTCTATCCAAAATATACACTCACAATAACTTGACATGACTTTCTTTTTCAATGAATGCTTTAAAATGCTCTAAAGGTTTATTTGGAATATTTCCTTTGTCAGCTGAATCCCTCCTGCAGCCCTCCAGCTGCAACTCTGGATATGAGAGGCCAGTTATTAAAAATCAGGCATAGGTGTTAGTATAGTAGCATTTCATCACCTGTCACAGTGGTAAAGAGGGCCTTGGAGTGAAATACATATTAATGTGAGCTTGGAGAATAAAACACTAAGACTGGAGTACTAAAACAGGAGCTTTGTGAAATCACACCTTGTTCCTCTTAAGAAACTGGTCGTGTTCACTGATCTCTAAACACACGCTCACGTGTTTCTTTTCAAACACCAACTTCCACATGTGCTGGATGGTCTTCACAAAACAATGAGACAAATAATAAGCACATGATTCAGCTGGTAAAATGTTCCCAGCCCATTGTTTCTAATCTTCATTTTCCTTTATCAAACATACCTCCAGAGCAGAGGCTTATGTGACGTGATAGGATGCATCATTTCATCAGCGTTTAACGGTTGGCAAAGCAAAACCAGCTTTCACAAGATAAATATTGACCAGTGCCAGGAACCAAGGTCTGCAGAGGATTCATTTCCTTCCTTCTAATGAACATCTGGTTGGTTCTACTTTTTCACTTTCAAATGCACAACTCATTTGTTTCAAACTCTTAAAGGCACGTCTTCAGTGGTGACGGTGATTTTGGGTCATGGCAGCAGGGTCACGCTAATGATATCTGTCAACTGATGGCATTAATAACTAAGGCATAATAATTAAGTTTAGAAGATGCATAGAAGGAAACTGAAAACTAATGTTTGCAAACAATTTATGTGACTGAATTACATCTTTAAAGTAATGGTTTAGTATTTTGGGAACTGAACTTTCCTGCCAACCAGCAATATCTGGGGCTGAAAAATGAAGGCGACGCAGAAGTGCCAAAAACTGCAGTTCTTTGAATGGCCACCTGAGGCTGGCTCCGAAAGTCCATGTTAAAATTCCCAACTTCACAACAGAAATAAACATGTTTACAGCCTGGTACAAAAAAGCTGTTCAAGTCTGTAAAGCTAAGTTCCCCATTCATGACAATTGTATGGGGGGGGGGGTATTTATGTAACTTACCGGTTTAAATTTTATTAAGCTGGAGTAGGCACTTTTATTTTGGCATCACTGGGCAGAAATTCCATGATAAACTTTGGGCATATTGTAGTTTAAGTGGTCTGACAGAACACTAGACTTCTGCACGTCAGCTTGTTAGGCTTTAGAAAATCTAGCCCTCGACAGGAGACTTTGGCCAATCAAAGGCCATTTTCAGAGAGCAGCTGTCAATCATGTCAGTCACGGCTCCTGAGCTGCAGTCAAACTGCCAACTAGGCAGCGCTAATCAAATATGAATCAAGATTAAGTTACTGCATTGCCTATTTCTCTCCTCAAATATAATTATTTTTCAGAAAGTTTGTGACCCAGCCGCCATGTTGAAAGCTGATGAGCCAACACAGAGCACCGCCCACTGGCCAGACCTACTATTTCATTTTACAGCTAAACAGTACACTAAAATATGTTTCTGAAACCAACTAAGGTGAGAGACAGGGAATGCAGTAACAGAATCTTGATTCATATTTGAACAGCACTACCTAGTTTGAGAGTTTGACCGCACTTCAGCAGTGACTGACATGATTGACAGCTGGGTTAGAGACTGATTAGTTGTTTTCGTGATTCTTGCAAATGCCATTAGGAACACTTTAAGAAGACAGAGGTCAGATGATCTATCTCATATGCTGCTGTCAGGATATAGTGACCAAAAATGGTGCTTAAAAATATGACCTGCTGTATCTTTAAAGCATAATTACAGATGTGGCCGCTTTGAGTGACAGGCTGTCTCTTTTGTGTAACCTGTACAAAAACTGCAATGGTGAGGATGTGGTGTTGCAGGGCTTCATGTGCTGGACTATTATTTAGCCAGTTGCTGTAACTTAAGTCTCTGCCGGTTGCCCGGCAACCTCAACAGGACTATGTTTTTGTACAGATTAATCAAACAAGATATAACAGGTTAATTAGTGTTAATTGGTGAGCTTTCAGGGTGCTAGCGGGTGGATTTCCTTACCACGAGACAGAGGAAACCTGTTTCCAGTCTTTGTGCTGAGCTGGAGCTGACTCTAGCTTCACATGTATCCTACAGACACTAGAGTGATATCAGTTTTCTCATCTAACTCTCTGCGAGAAAGAGAATGAGCGTATCTAACAAAGTGTTTAACTATTCCTCTCTGACAAAGTGACAAAGACTACTTCATATTCCAAAAGTTAACTTTGTGCTGACAAAGTACAAACATGCTTGCAAAAATATTAATGGCCAGATGTCTCACACTTGCTGTTCGCAGAAGCTCAACTTGCAATGAGAGATACTGTCCTAAACATTTAATGAGTCAGATCATTTATGCTGTATCCCACCATTAACATGTAGCAGAACAGTTCTGATGTGGACAGGATATCCTTTAACAGACATGCTCATACATGTCATAACATCATCATCATTGTAGAGCAGAGTTCGCCTATTGTCAGTGATGGTAAGGTGTTATGATCCACACCAAGATGACAGTCGGCCATCCGTCAGTGCTGGGCTTTTGTTGAGCGTCTGTTGCCCAAGTTTCTGTGGTGTGTCCTGCACCATTGTCGGCCATTTTTTGTTTTGTTTTTTTTGTGCAAATTCAGCATGTTGAATCGGCAGCAGAGCCCTTCAGTGAGAGAAATCACTCTGATTGGCAGTTAAGGTCAGCGCACAAGACAAAAAACAGAGGCGTGAAAAGTTAAAAAAATGGCTAAAGTCAAGACGGCATGAGATTAAATCAGAGTTGTTGTTTCTTTAGCCATTGAGTTAGTAATTGTTTGTGTTATTGTTCGCTAGCGCACAGTAAAAATCATTTGTTCTTTCAACACTGGTTGTGTGCTAACTGGCTAACTAGTGTCTTGAATCCGTCCTATCAGTTTTCCAGTTTCACATTTTTGAATGACAAATACAGACGACCACTGCCTGCAAGTATGAAGAGATATTACCTCTCATGTCGATGCAGACTGTACATGCCAGTTGGCTGTTGGCTGTAGTCTTTGCAGTGTGTTCAAGTGCAAGTTTTTGGCTGAGACACAAGGATGTAAGGCAATGCAACAGTCGGCCAGTAGTTCTTTGATGTGTGTCTGTGTGTCAAAGAAGTGCCTGTCGGTTGTGCGATAAATGATCATTGACCTTAGCTCAACTTAATAAAACATACCTTTTGCACTTTATTCCTCTCAAAAAGAAGCTAAACGGTTTAAAAGGGGTTCTGTCAGGCTGCAGGATGTTGCAATCCTCTGACAGGCGTACTGTACGTGCAGACTGACAGCCTTTAAACCAAAATCTTTGGAAAGCTCGGGCTCTGCCAGGTCAACCTGCAGGACAGAAATTCTTTCAAGCAACATCCATTGTTTTGTGGGCTTTTAAAAACTAGTTAAGACAAAAAACAAAATCAACCTAACCATTATTTTAAAAAACAAAACAGTCGCGTGAGGTAAAAACCTGCTCGAAAATCCAAGCAACCTGGCACATGCTACTAGTAGCATTCTGTTTGTACTTGTTACAATGGCAGCCCTTCTTTCTTTCTTGTTTCTTGTTTTCCTCACTATCGCCTGCTCTGTTCCACTCCTCCAATCTCCTAAAAAATGTTCATACACTGGATATTCTGATGTACTCAGCAGGCTCAAAGGCGTTGTGTGAATTTAAAATATGGAGAAAAAAACCTGGGAGCACATTGAGCCTAATTAATATGTATTTTGAAGTGTGTCTGTGGTGAGAAAGAAAATGAGATTATTCAAATAATTTCCTCACTAAACCAGAAGTCACTATATTCACCCTTGGGTTATGTGGAGCTCCTTGCTGCTATAGAGCATCGCCTCAACTTCTCTTCTTTTCTTCCTGTTGTGTGCTGAATGCTCTACAATATTGCATTGTGCAGTGAAATGCCTGTGGCTGATGAGAATGGACAGGAGGAGGAGGAGGAGGAGGAAGATGTAGAGGCTGATGTATCACTCCAGGCCAGGGATGGAAGGCACATGAGAGGCGTAGAGGAATTTTGCAGAATGTTTTTCTCTTGACCTCTTTTCTGATGTTTTGGATATGAAATAAAAAATAAATAACCTCAGTATTTTATAAGTGTGGTCACGTGGTATGAATCGTTATGTCATTCTTTCTGGGGTCAAATACCCAAATACACTTAATGAAATATACATGCACAAGACACTTCGCACTCCTTAGCGTTGTACAACCTGAATGACCACTAAATTTTTCATTGACTGCGACCAAAAATACCCTACAAAAAAGCTTTCCCTGTTCCCCCTTGCCCTGTGCTACCAGGACACAGCCTTGAGCCACAACAAACTTGCGGAGATTGTCTCAGCTATGCACCTTTCCTGCCAACAAATGAATCCATTATTGTCAGCGTGTGCGGGGAAGTAAACATCTGTACAGTGTACAATCATGAAACCTTCAAAAAGTGAAGAGCTGTGGTTTAAGTAAATAAAGAAATCTCGAATAATGCAACACTCATTAACTCTCTGGTCAAAGAGAGACGGCCAGTGAATGACCTAACGATCCCTGTTTCCCACCTCAGCTTGCCCTTGCCTTCATCGTCTTCTGCTAGAATCTGCAGTAACCAAGGTGACCCAGTGCACTTAGCATACATGAACACTTAGTGGCTGACAGATCCACAAGCCCTGATACAACACTGGAGATGTTTCATTTAGTCTATGTTGTTTACTTCCTCTGTTGCATGCGTATAGGTTATAAAATGTTGTAGAAATGCCACATCAAATCACAGAAAAAAGAAGCACCATGTGGAGAGAGAGGCACGATGAAATCAGAGGACAGCCATGCGTTGGGATGCTCAGAATGCGTGCAGCATGAGCGCTGTCACTAGACGTGGCGTGACGAAAGAGTGCAAAATCACCATGTTCGCATTTTTCTGCAGGGTTCCCTCACGATAATCTGTTTTTCTGAGACGTTATTCAGCACTGTACATGAATAAACTCTCATGTCCATCACACTACAAAAAAATTCGAGAGAGAGAGAGATCACATCATATACAAAGAGAAAGTCTCTATTTTGTTTGCTCTTTGTATTTGGCTGCTGAAACCCAGACTGTGAGGTATAGCGCTGCAGGGAAAAGAGTGAGAACTGAAAAACCCCTCTGTGCTCGTGCCCGTGCACGAGGGGAAGAGCTCCACTCTGCAGCTGCACACGCTTGACTGAGCCAGCATCCCTCTCTAACCAAGATCTGACTTATTTTAGATGTGGATTACCCAGCAATATTGCCTGGCTCCTTAGTTTTAAGTCTTTTTTGTTTTTTTGGATATTTATTAGAAAATCCTGATCATTAAAAAAACAACTGTGATGATTTAAGTGATGGTGCATGTTTGACACTAAATCTTTCCACAGTACATGATGTTCTTATCTCTTATATGGAAGTGAGAAATGTCTTGTCTGCTCTGACCGTGTTCGACACAGACTGTGGACGACAAGATGATCTCTCCGAGTCAAATCAAACCCGCTTGAACCAAAGCTGAACCTATTCTGTGATCCGGAGCAGCCAGACTTCGCTACATGTTGCTCGCTGACTACTGATTCAAATTTCACACTTTTGATTTGATTCACCTATAAAAAAAAATAAAAGAAGCTTAAAACATCATAGCCCTGATCGCTTCAGGCTGTCCCTGCCCCAACAAGACAAACCTCATAAACTATTCAGCAACAATTAAGCAAAGCCCACTCGCCCAAAGCAAAACAGGGATCAGCTGAACATCACTGTAAACTAGACATACGATTTGCCTCCCAGCAGCTTGCAGTGGGCTTGACTCATATCGTTAGAGAGCTGGTACAGTACATTTTAAATTGCTTTAGAAAGCTTCTTTTTCAGTGCAAAATTTAGTGAGAGGCTGAAAAATGAAAAATTGACATAGACACACGGGTAATTCCTATGTAAAAAATCAAATCAAGTAAATAAATCAAACCAAACTATATCTGTCATCTAGATATTCTACTAAACCTGCTGGTGCACTTGCTGAGCTGCCTTTCTTCTGACTGAAAGATGGAGCAGCAGCAGCAGCAGCGTTGGTGTGATTAGCAAAGCCAGGTATAGGCCACAAGTGGTCTTCCAACATTTGAATCATCCTACTCCTTGTGCTCAAAATTCCCCTGATAAGCGAGTCATAGCGTAGGTTGCACAGGATAAGCACACACACACACATGCCCACACGCAGCTCTCCCACTCATTCATCTCATTACATACAAATCATGTCTCTTATGGCCCGATTGTTTGCACCCCACAGTGTACACCAGCATGAAAGGAACTCAGGGGAAGAGATTGTGTGAGGATATTTGGATGCACTGTTTGAGAAAATAAACAGCAGTGCTCCCAGAAGTTTTTCATAGGGGTGGGCAGATGGGGCACTGAAAATCTTGGTGTGAAACACCAAAATCAAAAGCCATAACTGACTTTCTGGGAGGGAATTTTATTATGCAGTTGATATGTAGCTTCAAACTATGTCAATATGTAGAGTTAAGGAATTGCATACTGATATACACTGGTCTCTTATTTCACGGTTAGTATTACTAATTATCTGACATTTAGAGTTTTACAACAATCGTGCTTTTATGTGTGATTCGTGTTCTTCAAATAGGTTATTGTCCTTTTCCTTAAAAAGACAAATATACAGCTTTAATTTGAGGGGGTAAATTAATTTAAAGGACTAAAACATTTACTGGGAACAAGCCTTTCTAAGTTTAGGGGAGACTTGTTTTCCTGTTTTCATTCGGATATTTTGAGTTGAGTTCAGGGGACTTTTTAGTTGTTCTCTTGCTTAAATTAAGCTTACGTGTAGTGTTATTTAGCACCCTGTCTGCTACGCCAAAATGGTTGGTACTAGTGGATGCCTTAGGTTGTCTAGTATCAGAATGGCCATGCTAGTTTGTCCCTTGCCAAAATGTATCCGAAACTTGGAGCCTTATTTAGCCCCCTTCCTGAACAGCTATGCCAACATGGTTGGTACTAATGGATGCCTCAGGTTGTCTGGTTTTACGAGATACCACTATCTTCACCCTAGCTTAATACAGGAGCACACCATGGCCTCTTAAAGACAATAATGTCAGCCTCCAATTATTTTCCCAAGAAGGCCAGTGGGTGGGCCGGCTACTGTATCGGGGGGCAAGACTGTATGCGAGCTGTACATTTCCTGTGAAAATGGAAGTGTATTTTGAAAACACACAATGCATGTAAAAAGGTTGACATGGTGTCCCAGAACATCAACAACCAATGCGTGCACGTCATATGTCGACGTGGAAAGTCCATGACCAAGCGTTGATATGACAAGGCTGGAGTGAGAATGTGTTGGAGTGACAAAGCTGATCGCTGGTCGCTTTGAAGTGTTATTTTTTTATATATGTGCATAAAATCACATCAGGCACTTTTCAAGAGTTGTTGAAAATCAGTAAGTAAGACATGTCTAAGAGCATTATGAGGGTCTGTGTTGCAAACTGAAAAGCAAGAGAAGTGGTAGAAATGTACAGGTTCGTTGGCCTTACAGGTGTGATTGGCAGGTTTTCAGCTCAGGGTCTCACTTGAGCAATTCCTGTTCCTGTCATTCCTGCTGTTCACTGCACTGACAGTGATGAAATGAAAAGGCACTAACTGGGGCAAATGGCAGGTGATGGCAGATTACGCACTGCAGGGTGTCTGATACAGGCAGTGTTTTCTTATATGTTGCACTCCCCAGAATAGCAGATATCGCTGACTTTAACAGGATGATTATGAGCAGCTTTGGTAGAGACTTGCTTTGGCCCAAGTGGCTTGCATCCAGGAATGAGAGCGTAACACTTGTACAGTCTCACCTTCGCTATAATGGCTGCAACTGTGTGATTGTATTTGATGCACTGATGTTCTCGGCACATTGCTCTGAAGCAACATTGCTGATTGGCCAGTAATTGCGTAGAAAAATGGCCGTTTGCAAACGAATCAGTCAGAATTTCCACTTAATTTACTCACTGCTAAACGTATTACAGGGCTAATAATAAAAATGTCATTAAAGGAGCAGTGTGTAGGGTATAGTGGTATCTAGCGGTAAGGACTGCAGATTGCAACTACCTGAAACTTCTCCCCTGTGCAAAGTGTGAACTCCCTGTTAGGATTCTTTCAGTGTTCACGGTTCAGGAAGTTTTTACCAGGAGCCAAATTATCCTCAGTGGTCTCTTCCTCTCCAAAACAAACAGATCACGTGGTTAAAACATGTAAAAACACTAAATAAAGCAGTTTAACATAACAAATCTGTGTATCGTCAACCCTGTTCCGCTTGTCGTAAACGGGCTGCTAGCTTAGCACCTGCTATATAATGTGTGTTTGCCTCTTTTCTCTTATAAGTTAAAATCTAGACATTCAGAAGGTTTTTACTGGAAGCAGAATTATCTGCAGAGGTCTCCTCCTCGCCAAAACAAATGGACCCTGTGATTTAAACCAGTAAAACACTGAATAAAGCAGTTTCATGTTAAAAAACACTGTTTTTCTGATGCTGTTCGGCGTGTTCGAGGGGCTGCTAACTATGATGGCTGATGTGAAAATGTGAATGGCTCCTCTAGAGCCAGTATTTGGTTTGTCCATTTTGGGCTTCTGTAGAAATATGGTGGTGGAACTGACTCCATGGACGAGGACCCGCTCCCTATGTAGATATAAACGATACTTATATTCAGGTGATTATACACTAAAGAAAACATGCTTATTATATTATATTCAATTTCTGCCAATATATCCCCCTAAATCCTACACACTGGACATTTAAAAAAAATGCTGAGTAAAACTTGGGTAGATGGGACTGTAGAAGGGACGCTTTATAGATAAAAGACTTTAGTATCACCCTTTCTAAATCTCTAGCATCTTTTTATCAAAAACAAAAATGAGTTGCGGCTCCTCTTGCTGCCACCTTACCAATCAGCTGGGATTCTTTTGAGAACAAATGAAGATTGCTCTGACATTTACAACACATACTGAAGTCATCCTGGATTCAGATTTGCATTTCTGGAGTCACTGTGTACACTCACCTATTTCACACACGCTTGCTGAACCCTGAGTTTTTTTGCTGGTGACCTTTACGAATGTCACAGACAATGAATTGCCGCTGTGAGATGCTCCCACAACCATTTCTGCTCCACATCAGTTTCAGACCCATGTCTGCGGTGATATGTTAGGACAACAATGCTTGTGGAACATCATATACATTTCGCTGTTTGCAACACACAGCTGCCAGAAAAATAACATGTTACTGCCTCCTAATGATTTAGTGAACATTAGCCAAGGTCTTCTGGAGGTCTTTGGCATAAATGCAGCACATTAATGAGAATAGGGACATTAACACAAGACTCTAAACCACTTTGGACCATTTGTGCATGCTGAAACATGTATAATTCAAAATCAAGCTACAATGCGTTCTGCATATCTTGCCAATTACTGCTCTCACATAATGACGCTGAAATGACTTTGCTAAGGGGGTCTTGATAAAATAAAATAAAAAAGATAAATGGCACACAAACATATGTAAACATATTTGCTTTCTGTCCCAAATACTTGCATGTTTATCCGTGTGGAAGACACAGCATAGGTACAGATAAATAGGTGGTGATTAACATGGCTTGAGAATGGGACCTCTGTGCCAACGAGAGAGGAGTAACAGTTGGCTCCGAACTTTATTTATTTTGCATGGTACCATGCGAATGGCTTTGAAAGGTTTAATGAGAAGAAAACGGAGGGGAAATGAACAAAGATGAGTTGCCTCAAGGAAATCATTACCACACATCATTACTCTTGACTACACACTGCAATGAAGACTGGATGCTGTGTGATGCTTACAATTCAGAAAGAAAGCATTTAACGGGAGTGTTTATTTAAATTTTTTACTGGTTAATTTTGATATGTACATCCTGCAGTCGAACAAGGGACACGCATGTATGACCTTTAAAAGGGTGGAGCACACAGCGGGCCAACAACATGACTGCAGAGGGAGCTCCCAAATAAAGCTCCAAGAGGTCAGTGGGTGCAGGGGATGTCTGTCAGTTTAAAATTTTGCCATGATTTTTTTCCTCTTGAATCCAGTGCATCACATAAACAAACAGAAAGCTATCAGACAAAAAAAGACAACAATTTCCAACAGAGAGCGGGCAGTTTGGAGAGGAGGAGTTGAGAGCAGGAGACACAACTGAAAAGGTCTAATGGGATTCAGTGCTGTCTTTTTTCCCTCTCTCTACTGGACAGCCCATGAGTAAAGAGTCAGAGGAGACAGAAGACAAAGGAGGATGGCATCTAACAATGTCCAAGACAGGACTTGTACCTTGGACATCGCTGGTAAATGGCATGCCCTTTAGTCAAGGAGCCACCAGAGAGCACCTTTACACCTTAAGACCTATTTATAATGCAACACTGTGACTGACTCCGGTGCATGAAAAAGTTGTTTTGATCTACAAGAATGGGTTTAAAGGAATACCTAACCTGCAAAATGACCATTTGTTTTTTAATTACTCACTGTGTGTTACCTTGAATTCATAAGCATGCCTCTGAGGTGAACGTAGAATCCAAGATTCTTCATGAATTAAAATCACTGGGGACCATGTTTAACAGTAAAACTATTAAAACACTCTTTTGCAAATTCTCACACAACTCATGCAGTAAAGTCCAAGTCTCATTTACCCAGTCTTTTGCTAAGTAATTCCAAAACAAATGTAACAATATAAAACACTTCCACCTCCCTGAGTGTGCCTGAACACACAAATGTACACATGTGCTCAGGTATGCTACTTGGCCATGCATGAGACTTTTTGTACTGGCATGTATTTAATCATATTGTGTTGGCAAAAGTGCATGTGTTTCGACAGAACTGCGCGAGTTGTGTGAGAGTTTCTGTAGGGATTTTTTGATACAGTTTTGCTGTTGTTTAACACGGCCCCTGTTTACTTCACTTCATGAAGAATGTTCGCCTGTTTTTGACTCTCCGTTCATAGTGAAGGCACGTGAGAAAAACCAAGATTTCTTCACAAGTTTACGATAACACGCAGTGAGTAAACAGTCATTTTGTGGATGAAGTATTGCTTTAATGTTGATGGGAATTGATTCAACAATTTTTGTTGATATAAATACAATACAAAGGGTAGTTTAGGGGTTTAAATCAATGTGACCAACATTAGTAACAGTTTAAGACTTAAAGGGCCATTTCACCAGTTCCCACCATTTCTCAGTCTGTGAAAACAACTCAATGATGTCGTCTTTTTAAGAAGCTTTTGTGAAGTCTAAGAAAGTAGCTCTGATGATGTCATGCTGATATCATCAGCATTACCTAAGCATTGCCTTGGACATTACACATTCCTAACATACAGCCTGTGTTACAAACTGGGGCATGAAGTTAACCAAGAGTGGAGTGTCTTAACAAAGAGACGCTACTGAGGTGCATTATGGGAAGTGTAGGATCCAGCATTACAAGTGACTAAAAGTCAGGACGTCGCTCCTGTTTCAGTTTTGACCGGTCTCCGACAGTATGTTGTGCAAGTGCAGTAAAAATGACTCCACTTTTGAATGCAATATTCTCTGCTCTTTGAAACACAGTCTTCAGTTTTGCTAACTCCCTTTGTATACAAGGAAATTTCACAAGATAAAACACCCCTTAAAGATGTCTCTTGCTTTATCTATAGATTAACAAGCCTGCTGATTCAAAATAAAAACTATCATGGCACTCAACCAACGCCTCCATAATATAAACAATTCCAAGATACTAGCCAGCGTCTACACACATGATGAGGAATAATACAAACTTTACTCAAAGTCTCATCTTGACAGTTTCCCATCATCTCTGAGCAGACACAGATGTAAACAGACATTTGTATTACTAGGTAGTATTACTATTTAAAAGAGGGTGCACTGGCCACAGGGCTGCAGCTCATGATTATTTTCATTACTGATGAATCAAACAATTAATATATTATTTGATGGATTGTTTGATCTATTAGATCTCAAGAAATGCAGAACTCAAAGTGATCTCTTTAAATGCCTTGTTTTGTCCGTGCAAAGGTCCAACAACCAAAGTTACTCAGTTTACTTTCATATATGACAAAGAGAAGCAGCAAATCATCCTCCCATCTGAGAATCTGGAACAAGAGAATGTGCAGCATTGTTTTACTATTGTTGTTTAAAAATGACTGAAACAATTATTCCATTATCAAAATTATCAGATTATTTTTCTGTCAATGAACAAATCAATTAATTGACTAATCCTTTCAGCCCCACTGGGCTATTCAATCACTTTTACTAGAGTGTTATTTACTCAGCATGAAAGTACAGGGGAAGTGAAGCAGAGTGATGGGAGAGAAAACTGATTCAATCCAAAACCACTAGGGGCAAATTTTAACTGCCTCAGAGCTGAACACTCATCTCTTCTACTCACAGTACACAAAGTGAAGACTATTCAGACCAAATCACCAGAAATTTCTCCATTGTGATGATCACTGAAAACTGCATAAACACAAAGCCAGAAAACACAGCTTAATTTTTCAGCCGATTGCAGTCACTCACATTGCTCACGTGCTGCAGTGGAAACTGTCTTCCTCCGTCATTTCTGGTGCCATCTCCCTCAAACAGAGCTGAGAGAATCAAGATGGTGAAACCACAGATGGAAGAAGCACCTGCTCTCCCCTTAAACAAACAACAATGCACACTTAAGCCAGCGAAACATGTCTACAGCGGTACTGATTTTGAAACACCTGCACGACTGACCAGTAGTAGCCATTTCTATTACTTTTACCAACCTATTGACCTGCTGCCGCTCAAACTCTAGGGAAACAATCTGTTTGGGTGCTCCAGGAAACCCAAAGCAACAAAAAAAAATCCATTAGTGCTCATCCAGACAGAGGTATCCACTCGACTAGAGAAATGGGCTTAAAATGTCAGCATCTGCCACGTCTGTCGCACATCCATCAGTCCCTCGCTCCATGTCTTCCCTCCCCATCAGTCCTCCTCTCTGACCCTGTGTGGGCCTTTCCTCGCCCTCTCTGGGTCCAGTATATTTGTGTATTCAATCTTCCAAACTGAATTGCTCATCCTTTTTGGAATCAGACATGATGTGCACTGCCAGTCAGAGAAACTGAATCATCCAGTTTATGGAGAGAAGCTCAAATGTAGTCAGGATCCTTTCTGCTTTATTGAAAACACTGGTCACTTATTATTCTTTCCGTAAATACATCATGAGCTCTGCCTGATTCCCTAACTCTGCTCTGTGGTTGTTTTTATGTTTATATGTTAAAAGCTACAATCTGATTTATCAGGATAAACCCTCAAGGACTAAAGGGTTTCAATGAAACATATTCAATTTGTTTCCACACTAGCTAAGCTGCCTTTATCCCAGTTTCATCCCATTCCTGGACTGAATTTAGGATCACCTGGTGAGCAAAGACAGTGGTCGACAGGTTGTGCGAGCTCCGGTTTTCTTTCTGCATTCAAGACACACTGCACAGTATGTGTGGCTCACAGTATGGACTCAATGACCCCCAACGTCATAGCTGCTCTAAACCACCCCTGCTCCCCTCTATTCGCACTAAGGCGTGCTTTAACCAAACAGCATACGGGACAGCCACATATTTATATGTATCTGTAGCCTGTGTGAGACTTAAAGTCAAAATGAAGGATTTTCTGTTGTATTCAGCTCCAAGGTCAAGCTATACTGACTGGTGATGAGTTACATTCTATATTTCATTCCAGGTTCAGGCAGATAGAGGAGTATCAAACATGCTGGTGCATCATCCCGAAAGAAAAAACATCATAATATCTTTACATTAGCAGCACTGTCTGTGATATGCAGTAGGATTTGCAGCTTTGTGATATGTGCACCCAATAAAGTCTCATATTTGCTCTGGAGCATGCAGGCTCCTTACTGACATGCTGACTTCAAAATAAAATGTCAGTTCAATATAGATATAGATAACATTTCAAGCCTTTGATTCATTGGAGGAGAGATTAAAGCCAGTCAGGTAGATAAATAACGTTTTCATCTCAGCAGCCGAATAAAAACTGTTTATTGATATTTCTTTAAGCATGTGGTGGGTGGTGAAGATCAGCCTCCCAGTGAGTGATGTTCGTTCTGAGTGGCTGTCACGCCCGGAAAAAAACGGGGGGAAAAACACTGTTGACTAACCTTAATTTCACGTTCAATTCACAACCCCTCGACCCCTTTCTCGTTCAGGATCTAAGGTGGGATCCTGCGGCAGTTTATCGGACACCATCTGATGCTTTTTTCCTTTAAAACCCACATGTGATGATCCAGGCTCCCCTCATCCAGACGCCTGCCTCTCCCGCACCTCAAAGACGCGCCAACACATCCTCACCTGGCTGCGCACAAACACACACATCACCAGTGTATCCACAATCAGAGTAACTACCGCCCATTCACACACACACACACACACACACACACACACACACACACACACACACACACACACACACACAGACACACGCACCACACAACCCTGCTATATTATCCGTAAACATGCAGATGTTTCCCATCATGGCCTCGCAGAACGAGGCTCCTAACACTGACACTGATGTGGTGTGGGCATTTGATTAATAACGCCGCGCTCCGGCATCACCAGTCAGCTGATGGAGGCTTGTTTTTTGGTGAAATATTTATAAGGTCTTGTCACGACTGAACTTAAACGCGGGCTGTGGGGTTGCTCTGCGCGGCGGCTCTTGCCATATCTTCCCGTCTCTTTTGTGTTTGGGGCTAAAATACAGGCCTTATATTCCCCGTCATGGGCTGTGAGGCTTCAAGGTTGAATAATTTGGCTTGTGAACACGCAGCGGCTCACTGTCAACCTTGTATTTCCTCATATTTACGCGTAAAATGCCATCGGGGCCCGTACGTCTCCTCCGCAATACAGCATCATATTCTCTGCTGCTAATTAGGCAGACAGTGCATTTGGACTATGACAGCTGGCTATATAGGCTAGATGATGTAAGCAACTGATGCGGTGATTTATGGAGCAAAACATAATATGAACGAAGGTGCGATGCCTACCTTAGTAACTGGGTAGCCTATGGCTGGCGCAGAGGCAGACTATGCCGATATCCAGTTGCCCAGGCTCGTAAAAATCAGACAACAACAACACCACGCCGGTTGTTGATGACACAGCTGTCTTGGTAGACGGGAGGGGAGGAAAAAAATCCTTCCCCAGATGTGTCAATTGACGTGGAGATGAAAAATCAGTTATTCAGACGCATATCACCGGACTGACGCCTTTTCTTGACGTGAAAGGTCTTCCATTTTTATGATAAACAGCGCACTGTACTACCGAGGCTCGGTGTAGCCTGGCCGGTGTGAGATCTGATTGAAAACCATGATGCAATTCAATGCGACGTTACAAAATGTTCCTCTGCAAACAGTCAGGTAAAACGCCATCCTTATTGTGCGCGTCAAAAAAGCCTCCAGCGCGACCTCCGCAACAGAAACATGCTCTCAGTTTCAGGCATGAACAGAAAAAAAAAACGTCAAAACAAAAATGCGCAGATGATCAGCGCGCTGTGCTGGTTCAAGCGCTGGGCATCCTCACTGTGTATTTGCATCCATATTAATATTCATACAGTACTTCCTGAGAGCAGACCAGTGGTTGTTTATAGAAAAAAAAAGCATCCGAGGTCTTTGAGTCCAACTGCGACGGCAGGCTGTTATCTGCTGCCTGTTATCAGCAGACCGAAATGAAATTTCCCTTCACGACACATATTTAGCAGAAGGATTCAGCTGCAGACTCAATAAATATCCGGATGGATTCTTGATAAAGTAGCGGGCGATTTTTCCAATAATAAACCTCGACTTTATTATCATGGTACACAAAAACAAAGCAAAACTGTCATATGGGAATAGGAGCGTTGTAGTGATGTAATGGGAGATAAAACACTATTAAGTATAAAATAAGCTCGTCATAAACCCACAGACATAAAGTAGGCTAAGCCGTCACAGGAATATTGGTGTGACATTTTGTTTGGACTCTATTTAGATAAGCAGTCATTTCAATTAAAGCCAGAGGGAGAAATAAAATCAGATCTGAATGAGAACATTGTGCAAACCCAAGATCTGTTAAAGAAAACACCCTCTTAATCCTGCATTTTATTCTATTTTAATCACTATTCTTTTTTGAGGTTAGGGAAATTGTATGTATAAATGTGGTGTTTTTGGGGGGAAGGTGTCACATGACCAGCTAGCCAACACATGGCCTGTGTGAGGCTGACACGCCCCCTAAAGTCTAAGGGAGACTGTAAAGGTGAGGACAAAAACTTTAAGTTTTAAAGGTCCAGTGTGAAAGATTTAGGTGGAGATATAGGCGGTAATAGAATACAAAATAATAAGTATGTTTTCTTTAGTGTATTATCACCTGAAAATAAGCATCATGTCTTGTTACCTTCAAATGAGCTGTTTATATCTGCATAGGGAGCTGGTCCCTGTCCACCATGTTGCACTGCAATGTATCTATGGTAGCCCTGAATGGACAAACTAGACGCATGCTCTAGATAGGGCCATATGCGTTTTCACATTCCGTACTTAGCAGCCCTTCTGCAACAAGCAGTGCCAAAAAACACAGTTCCTTTTTACATGAAACTGCTCTATTAAGTGTTTTTACTGGTTTAAATCACCTGGGCGGTAAGGTGAGCACACAGTAAGTTATCAGAGAAAAAAGGTGAGCACACATAGGAACGTGCTGGGCTAGCCGAACGACATCGTAGACAAGCTGATTTGTAACATGAAACTGCCTCATTTAATGGGAGAGGAGGAGACCTCTGTGGATAATTCAGCTCAAGGTAAAAACCTCCTGAACAATGAACAATGAAGGAACTCTAACTAGGAGAAGTTTCAGCTGGTTGCAATCCGTGAACCTCAGCGCTAGATGCCACTAACTCTTGACTCCTTTAACAACCGAATAAAAGATTAGGAGTGGTCCCTCTAATCATGTAGGCTATCAGCTATCAGTCGAATCTTTGGACTGTCACTGCCATAATTAAAGCTGTGCAGCAATGTGCAGGGGTCAAAGTATGTCTGCGAGGGGTCATCTCAACTAGCCAGTGAGAAAGAAAATCCACACTTAAATATTTCAGTGATAAATTCAATTGTCTTCAGACAATGGTCAAAGCCATTTACAGCTGATAACTGAATATCTTTGCAGTGGTGGAAGAAGTACGCAGATATTTTACTGAAGTAAAAGCAGCAACACCACAGTGTAGAAATGCTCTTACAGGTTCAAGATTTTACTTTGGTAAAATTACAAAAGCACTCGCATCAAAATATATTTTAAGTACCAAAAGTATAAGTAGGTTACTTATTCTGCAGAATGGGCCATTTCAGAATAGTCTTTATTATATTACTGAATTAGGGCGGCACGGTGATGCAGTGGTTAGCACTGTCGCCTCACAGCAAGAGGGTTCCTGGTTCGATCCCGGGTGTGGGAGCCCTTCTGTGCAGAGTTTGCATGTTCTCCCTGTGTCAGCGTGGGTTTCCTCCAGGTGCTCCAGCTTCCTCCCACAGTCCAAAGACATGCAGGTTAATTGGTGACTCTAAATTGTCCGTAGGTGTGAATGTGAGTGTGAATGGTTGTCTGTCTCTATGTGTCAGCCCTGCGATAGTCTGGTGATCTGTCCAGGGTGCACCCTGCCTCTCGCCCAGTGTCAGCTGGGATAGGCTCTTGATTGAAATCCCCCTTACCGTGCTGTTCGTTTTGTTAACACTTTCATTGGTTCACAGAGTTTGGTGACATCACATAACTCCCAGCAAAGCTTCACCTAACTTCAACCTGAATGAGGTCTAATCAGCCAGGACAATTGAAAAACACCTGTGGGCAGCAGTGGCGCCCCCAGAATTTTTCATAGGGGTGGGCAGATGGGGCCACTGAAAATCTCGGGGTGCACACCAAAACTAAAAGCCATAACTGAATTTCAGGAATTCTATAATGTTGTTGTAGTATACATAAAGGTTAGTTGAAAACTATGTCAATATGATAAAAAAAAAATTGCACAGTGATATACTCTGGATTCTTCCTTTACAGTTAAAGGCACTGTGTAACAATTTCAGTTGTTCTTTGAGACAAACACATTTTGCAGTCAAAAGTGTGTCCTAGCACATGTGTATTTACCTCCATCAGCGTATCTAAGTATTGTCGTAAGCTCCGAAGTTCCCATTTACATATACATTGCGACCGGTGTCTCATCGTGTACGTGCGCCATCTTGAAAATACAGGTACGTACAGGGACATACTTGAGAAATACGGAATCGCCATTCGCGTTTTCACTTGTTGGTTTCCGGTTTCCGCCTGCAGGTAGAGTGACGAAAAACAGCAGCAAGCAGGCTAGTCACAAGTGCCAGTGCATTTGAAAAAAAGGCAAAAAGGCAATGTGACCGGCGATTTCAAAAAATGAGGGTCAACATTTTGGTAGCCTTTCCCAGGTGGAGAGAGCTGCTGAAGGAGAATCACAGCTAACAGCGGCTAACAGCTGTTAGCGACCAGCGCCGCTAACAGCTGTTAGCGACGCAGTGTTGCAAGGAGAGGGATGAGGTGTGTGAGGTTGAGCCACTTGTCAGTTGTCAAAAGACAACACGTGATTGGTTTGTTTCGATTTACACCCGCCCCAACAGTCCTACATCGTAAACACAGCCAGCATGGTGAGGAGGGGGTTTGTCAACTTGCGTTGCGTGTGTCTGTGTAGCAGTCTGAATGAATACTCCATGAAGTATCGGATGATGTGGTTTCATCAATGTTATCATAGCTTTTTGGTACACAGCAGCTACCGTTGTTGCAATACGCGTTTGAAACAGTGAGCTGCTAGAGTGCGCTATCCGTTTCAATGCAATATACGATCTCAACACCAGATGGGAGAAATTCCTACACAGTGCCCGTTTAATGTTACTTATTATCTGATGTGCCGATGTCAAAAATGTACTAGTACCAGTACTTTTAACATTGAGTTCCACACAAACCCTGTAATATTTATCTGCATGTTTTACGAGATTCAAAGAGGGTGGTTGTCCTTTTCTTTAAAGGCATATTATGCAAGATTTTCCTAGAAACCAATGTCTAGACTCCCTCCCAGTCATCACTTATGACTCACTGGTGGTTTGCTGCTACATTAATGCTCTGAATGTTGCATAAAGACACTTAAACAAATGCTTCTTTAAGTTCCCTATAAGCCCCGTCAGTGAGCATGTGCTGCTGTTTTCTCACTTTGTTTTACATTGAAAGCTCCTTTGGTATCAGAGTGCAGAATCTCTTCGCTTTGAGAAAGACTTGTATTATGAAACACCTGCAGGAAGTGTTGAGTTTCACTAACAGTAGCTTAACAAAGGGGAGGGCACGTAGAACTGATACAAATGCTTCAGTGAGCAAGAGCAATATTTCTGTTACAGTAACTGTGGTAAAAGAGAAATTTGTGTCCGTTCATGAGGAGATAAATAGAGAGGTCTACTTTTTACATTTGCATGTTTGTATTATTAGGCTGAATAATACCATCAGGACACATTGACACACAGTGTTTTTGGCCACTAGAGCGACCAAAGGCAGAAGAGACACACAACAACAACCCAATCATGAAATCATTGCATGTCCTGCAGGAGACACTACTCAGATCTAGCACACAAAGTATCCAACGATAAAACTTTGTCATGTTTATCTCTGAAATTGCTTTGTTGTGTGTCAAAGTATCGGGGGAGTGGAGTTGTTATCAGCAGCCTGACATGATCTGGTCAAAGTGCGTCCTGTGTGTTGTGCTTTTTCTCCACTGGTGAATCCGCATCCATTCAAATTAATTCTGAACTCTGTTAAGGTAAGTGTTATGTTTTATACTTAGCAGTGTGATCATACAAGTTGTGTCATGTCGTCTTGATGACTTTTAGGCAAAGATGTTTTGTGATAGTCGAGCTTGGCTGAGAAGTTTTATTTGTGAGCTCACCTGTCAGCTTATTCATGAGTAAGTTATTTCATCATGCTGCTGTCTGCATTGAAAGGTTTTAAGCATATGATTTCCCTGAAGGAAGATTAAGAGCCTCGTTACTGTTGCAATCAGACCTCTATCATAAAGATGGCTATCATAAATGTAATTATTATCTCAGATAAAGCAACGTTTGTCATTTCTTCAGGCATTAAGTGTATGATTTATACACCCATGACCTTTACTGAATGCAAGTACAGTTTAAAATGTTAGTGATTGCTGAAAATTGATGGTATGGCCTCCAGGTTGCAGGAATGACTAAAGAAAAAACTCAGTGGAAGGAGTTTCTAGAGGTAATAAGTACCCTGCAATGGGTGCTGTCCTTTCTCTTCTTAGGTAAGATCCCACTGCATTAAACCTTTCTGAGTTTGTTTAACATGGCACTTGAAAGTCTTGTCAAAGGATAATTTTTGCCATTGTTACATTAGCTCACTTGGTAAATTCACAAGCTTGTCACTGCATCTGTAAAACAACACTCATTCATTTTTATCTGAGCTAATCTATTCCACCTCTCTGGTATTGTCCGATGTGGCACGGTGCAACTCCAGGAGTGGCCTGCATTATCTTGATGGTGTACCTGATGTTTACCTCACTGTGGCCGCTGCCCACTCTGTACTTCATATGGCTGGTGATGGACTGGCAAACCCCTGAAAGAGGTAAAGGAGATGACATCATTCAAGTATCTACTCAAATAGAAGAACTGTACACATCAGCTGTGTCTCAGTTCCATATTACAAGCTGGCTCTGTAGTGGAGGAGTGACAAAATAAAGTTTACTGAGTCTGTAGAATAATTTTTTTTTTCGTGTGTTGTTGGTGGACTATTTTCCCATGATGCATTCCACAAAGAAATTGAGGAGTTACGCGCAGCAGGAGATCATTAAAGGATAACTTAGGTATTTTTCAACCTGGGCTCTATTTCCCCATGTGTATGTGTGCGTATGATTCATAGGTACAACTCGTTCTAAAATTGGTTCAGTATTGAGGGAGGCGGATGCAGCCGGGAGCCGCGAAACGAGCTAAAACGGTAACGGGGGCAAATGCGTCCCGTATATGTTTGTGCATTAAAAGTGCTTTTTTTCGCCACTGACCGGTTCAGATCACCAGTGCTATCTCTGTAAATAGCATAGTAAGATTGGAAAATCCCTGTAGTCATGTCTAGTAAATGCGAATGTGGGCATAAAAAGAATTACAATATCTAAATATACCAAAGCAGAATTTATTGTTTACATTTCACACACTTTGGAGACACGTTCAAACAGACAACTGCATCTTCCTCTATCGATTATATCGTATAATTATGAATTTCTACTGCTGAAAAGGAAAATAATCGAACATTGTTTATATAACATTACCTCCACTGTGTCTGTAGCTCTCTCTACTCGTGGGGCAGCCGTTTTCTTGAGGAAGAGGTGTTTCAGGATTGGATGTCTTCTCTTCTTCGGCTGGCAGTAGTCATCTTGGGAGAAGTGAGCACTGCAGACCCGATGGTCTGCAAGGCGCAGTGTCTGGACAGGAGTGTTAGCATCCATTTGTAGCACAACTAGCCACAACTTCAGCATCTCGCCGTCCGGCAAAGGCAGCCTATGAAAGCTGTACGGGGAGTTGCGCGACATCCTGTTCTTGCAATTCGGATAAGCACAAACACAAACCATTGTTTTCAATCGACGCAGTAAAAGCTCTCAGCTGTACTCCGGGAGAACCAGCGCCACTCTGAGCGGCGCTCAGCATGGCTCCTCTGTTTTCTTCCGGCAACAAGCAAGGTCAGTGGCGACAAAAAGCACTTTTAATGCGCAAACTTATACGGGACGCATTTGCCCCCATATCTACCGTTTTAGCTCGTTTCGCGGCTCCCGGTTGCATCTGCCTCCCTCAATACTGAACCAATTTTAGAACGGGTTGTACCTATGAATCATGCGCACACATACACATGGGGAAATAGGGCCCAGGTTGAAAAATACCGAGGAGAGAGAGACGCAAATACTTTTGAAACTGGTGCTACATGTCCAGAGAAAACAGAGGAAACAGGGCTGTATTATTGTTCGCAGTCATCCAGGTCATGGTAATCGTAAGAGCCAATCGCTTTACCCAACCGATAAACACCTCCACTGGTGGGTGATGCAATGTGAGCTTGTCTGTTTTGACACAGGAAACAATATGGCAGCCAGCTGGTTACAGACAATCTCTGATTATGGTTAAAACAGTGAGCTAAAATATGTTTATCAGAACATTTGAGATGAGAAATAGGCAACACAGTTAACAGAATCTTAGTTAATATTTTATCAGCACTTGCTAATTTTTTATCTCAGTTTTTTCAGCCTCCATTTTTATATACAGGAAATAGCATGGTGCCCACTTCTTGTTCATTAATTCTCGTATTACAGACAAACAGTGCACTAAAGCATGTTCCTGGATTCATTTTAGGTGAGAAATAGACAGAACAATGACAGAATCTTGGTTTATATTCGATCAGCACCACCTAGTTTCACAGTTTGATGTGAGTTTTGGCTATCTCGCTCTGTATCCACTTTTATACTCTTTGTTTCTGTGGTGGTGGGGATACGGTAATGCGGGAGTACAATCTGTAGTTTGAGCAAAAGCCCTAGAGCCAGCAAAAATCCGATGCTAAAGTGTCATCTGAGCTGAATTGGGTGCTCGTAAGATGGAGGGAAGTTTACCACAGTTTACTTACACATACTCTCAGACAAAGCTGTTTAAAAATCGGCAAAGTATCCCTTTAAAACTGATCATGTATGATGGCAAACCAGTTGTGAACAACCCAAAAACAGTTTGATGACATAACTATGACATGCAACAATGGTCCCATTGCTGGAATCAAACCCAGAACATTGCCGTAATGTGGCATGCCCTGTAACCCCTCGGCTACTGCGGTGTTCCATGCACAATTAATTTTGTTGATGTTTTCAGCTGTGGGTTGTTTCTCGAATTCCTTTGTGCGTTGCATTGTGGGAGAATAGTGCCCATCAACACGCTCCTGTACTCTTAGATCCTCTGATCACATCACCATCTGCCCGCTTGACTGTCATGGGTTCTAGAGCCTTCAGCCATTCTGCCCTCTGCCTTTGAAACTTTCTCCCACATGACATTGTTGTCTTGTTGAATTGGTCACTGCTTTGTATTTCTTTTTTTTATACTAACCACAAAAAGAGTATTGCATGAAACTGGGTAACACTCAGTGATTCTAAGATTTCTAATGTCTCCATCAGGGGGCAGGAGAACAACATTTGTGAGGAAGTGGAGGGTGTGGGAGCACATGAGAGATTATTTTCCAGTCAAAGTAAGTTTCACTCTGTATCTTTTGGTGGGAACACATAGACGTGACAGATTCAATGTGGCTGGTCAGCAGCATAACAATTTTGAAACAAAATGTAACCATGGTATTATCTGCTGTGAGTCTTTATCGTGGCAGATTTACATATATTGCAATTAATTTAAGATTTTTAAAAAAAAAAAAACCTTTTGAAATCTTTCATTTGATGACATAATAAACTGTATAATGAACGTGGGTTTGGTTTTCTGGCTATCAGCAGAGATTGACTGTGATGGACTCTGTTAATCCTTCATATTCTTGCTCAGCTGGTGAAGACAGCCGAGCTGAATCCAAACAGAAACTACATTTTAGGTTGCCATCCGCATGGTATCATGTGTGTCGGAGCCTTTACCTGCTTCAGCACAGAGAGCTGTGGCTTCACTGAGGTGTTTCCTGGAGTGCGAGCCACTCTGGCGATACTCGCGGGACTTTTCAGGATACCACTCTTTAGGGAGTACGCAATGAGTGCAGGTATTTATAACAATATTCAACTAAAGTGCTGAACTACTGACATCAATCATATTGACCACGTAAAGGGGAACTATGCCTGTTTTCAAATTCTTGCATGTTATTCCCATGGTCTTGGACAGTCCACAAATATTAATGAACATGAAAAAGTCTCCCAAAGACAAGTGCTGAAACTCAAATTTGTGATATGATAGGGTATAAAGTCTGGAGCTGATCTATTGACAATGAATTGGGAGAGATGCTATAGATGACACTGCGAGAAGCAGCATGAAGTTTGAGACGTACTGGTTTCTGGCTTTGAGATAGAGTAGCTCATGTTCCCAAATATTGATTGAACTTTCTAAGGCCATGGAAATAACATATTAAAATTCCTACTTTGGGTGGTGTTTCCCTTTAAACCCTCCTGAAGTACAACTGTGACTGCAAATAGAAGAAAAACATGATTGTTCCTGTCTTACTTTGTCTGATCAGGTCTTTCTCCAGTCAGCAAACCAAGCCTTGTCCACCTCCTTTCAAAAAGCGGCAAGGGAAATGCAGTGGTGATTATGATAGGTGGTGCTGCTGAGTCTCTGGCATCCTCTCCTGGAAGCCACACGGTGGTCGTGAGACACAGAAAGGGATTTGTCAGGATGGCCCTGGAGTTTGGGTGAGAGCACTCTTCAAAACATGCAGGAAAAATCATCATTGAATATCATTATCATTAAGTGTAGCCAGCAGCCCACAGCTGGACACATTGATGTAACCTCTGATGATCTTCCACAGGGCTGATCTGGTACCTGTTTACTCATTTGGGGAGAACGAGCTCTTCCGGCAGGTGATTCTCTCAGAAGGCAGTCTTGGTCGGAGGTTACAGGACCTGTTTAAAAAGATTATGGGTTTTGCCCCGTGTCTATTTGTTGGTGAACACATGGCATTCCTGCCCTACAAGACTCCGATCACCACTGTTGGTGAGTGTTTCATTACTCTGTAGAAAAGGCCTAACTTCCTACAATGAGCCTGTTTACTCTAACGCTCTGCTTCTTTCAGTGGGAAGTCCAATGTCAGTGCCAAGACGTGTCACACCTACTGAGGAGGAGGTCGACCACTATCATGGACTGTACATGGAGGCTCTGTCCAAGTTATTCCACGAGCACAAGGTCAGCTGTGGACTCTCTGAAAGTCACAAGCTTGAGATCATTTAGACATTTCACTTCCACATGAACTGTGTAGCAGTTTTTATTTGCTCTTTTTGATGGTGCTCACCCTAAATAAGGGTGCAGCTCTGATGTGATGAACCTGACCTCAAACAATAGATTGATCCTGCAGGTTTCTTTCTTTTTTAACATGAACGCGTGCCTTACATAATGACTAAGATGTGATGACCAGTATGTGGGAAAGTGTATTCACGTTTGTCGTATTTGAACGATTACTGCATTTCTAGTGTGATTACACAGTAACAGCAAATGTCTGATGGGAGGAAAACATGCATGAAATAAGTTATTGCTTATGTGAAAATGTGTTTGCATGCTTGCTAAAAGAAATCTCACCAGTGCATTTTCATGAAGTGTGTAAATGAGATCCAACAATGACACTGTGCTGCAGCTCTTACCTGTGATTTACAGTACGACCAGGACCAACTTCAGAATGACAGCACTTACGTTTCATTTGTAACTGGAATATTTGTACATGTTGGTGTTGCTATTTCTGCTAAGAAGATTGTTGAATATTTCTTGCACCACTGCAAAGGTTCTTCAGTTTTCTATTTGGCAGCTGTTGCAAATGAAAAGGCCAGCAGCACATACATGTAATTCAATGGTTTACCCAGAAGAGGGCAGCCATTCATTACATCTGCTTCACTTCCTTTTTCTACAAGGGCTGGGAGTCTCGGAGCATGTGCCACAGAAAAAAAAATCATCAGCACAAATACACAAAAATACATCTTGTTGAAAATGAAAATAAACTCCAAACATTAACAGCTCCTCTACGTTATCCCTGTATTCAATGCTCATCTTGATTTTAAATGCAGATGTCATACATGTTCTGTTCATTAGTATCTTGTCCTTTTAAGTCTGACTGGCTGCTTTTGCTGTATTATCTGGTTGCTCTGATCCGCGCATTTTTTATTTCAGAGTTTCTACACATTTTTCATTTCAAAATTCCAGACTTTTCCACACTCAAATTTCTAGACTTCTTTGTAGATTTTTCAGACCATATCTAGACTCACAAGTCAGTCTATAGAAGCCGGAGATTTCTGATTGTCTGGTGGCGAGACTAGACCATATCTGACATCTGAGCACAAATAGCTAGAATAAGTGGATTTAAATCCATCTGTTGATATGCACACTATGTTTGCTATTATGTTATTATTACTGCCAGAAGATTGTAGCTTGGTTCTGTAGCTCCTTCAAATCAATTTACACTATACTGATAAATACTATTATATAATTGTCTCCCCGTATGTTTCAGTCCCTTTTATTAAATAAGAACTGAAAGAGTTTGAAAAAAAGGTCTGTGCAGCCTGTTTTATTCAGCATGCGTACATGGAGACGACAATAAATGCAGCCATAAAGGTATCCATACGCAGTCTGTATATTTTTCTGACTGCTACATTACTGTGTATCCCTTAAATGTTCAGACAAGCTTAATATTTTTTTCGTACTTGTGACGCTATTCAAAGATATTGCAGTATTTTCTTTCAAAGTAATTTGATTGCAGATATCCAGATTTGGTTCAGTTATGAGGCACTTAGGGCAGAGCTGTGCTGCAGGCTGTGACGTACATGTACAGGTGTACAGAAAGCTCTGTGCAGGAGTGTGTCTGTCGCAGCTGTACCTCTCGCTTTGCTTTCGACGACATCAAGCTCCCTCTGGCTGGCACTCTCTCACAGTGGTAAACATTTTGGCTGCGCCAGCTGCCTGTTCCAAACATCATTAAAAATACTCTGCTTTTATGATCAATTAATTTTACAAATTCAGAATTTTATATCTTATAATAGCAATAGCCTGGACACGCAAATTATTTCCATACTTAATTTTCTTTTTCCCATACTTATCCAGACCCCCAAATGGCTAAAATCCAATTCCATTCCATACTGCCCAGGGACCCTGTTATTTGATGAATCATTAAAAACATATTAATATTGTTTGATCACAACTTTATTGAGGAACCAGTTTACAGCAGACATTTGTTCTTGTTGCACAACATTTACAAAATGAAATATTTAGGAAAAGAAAGAACCTAATCACTACAAAAAGCAACAAGAGCACAACACTGCTAAAGAGTGAAGACTGAAAGGAGCGAGTGAACCTTCTAAAAGAAGTCCATATCATCTGGTGCATCCAGGTCACGGTATTCGATGATGTTGCGTGGATCGCCGCGTGACATTCTGAGATGGTTGAGGGTGCAAGGAGAAAGACAAAGACCCAAAAGGAAGAACAGAAACGACCATAAAAAAGAGGTTCAAAATAAGCCAGTGGCAGAAAAGGTAGACGGCTCATTGCAAAATAAAAATCACACGTACAGTGGTCTCACCTGAGGTTGCGTGGCTTTCCCAGGTAGCCACCTTGTCCGCGGAAGTTGTCGTAGTTGCCTCTGCCTCCTCCATATTGGTTGGGAGGGTAAGGAGGTCCACCTGCTGAAAAGGACGACTCAGAATCAACTCAACGGTAGAGGTCTGACTGACAAACACATTTCCACTAAACTAAAAACAGTGAAGTTGGATAACATACCACCGTAGCCCATCAGTGGTGGACGAGGCTGTCCAAAGGCCATTGGACCCTGAGGACCTTGAGGAGGAAATGGCATGGTGGGGGACAGCAAACCTGTAGGACAAAACCAATGAGAGAAGGAGTTCATATTGTTGTAGACAAAACATGATTCATTATTTAACTCCTGGTGCACTGCAGTAAACTGATTCACTTATTCAATCAGTCTGTGTTGAAGTACTAAAAACCTTTAATTATGAATATCTGAGTCGTTAAGATAGAAATGTTGTGACCTGGGCCTGGAAGAGGAGGAAGTTTCATCTCTGGAAGCGACGGTCTCTTGGCATCCATCAGAAAATTGTTAAAGAACACTACTTCCTTTTTCACTTCTTCAATTTTGTCCCCGTGTTTGTTCAGGATGTGCTTCCGCACAAACTCTGGGCCCTTGAAATTAATTTAAAATGAACACTCTTAAGCATAACAGCAAGAAATAAGTAACAAAACAGTGAATGACAATGCAAGAAATGTGTGCAACAGCTAATGGTTTTGCAACCTAAGAATCACAACACCTCCACATGTTGTTTGACAAACACTCACCTTGAATTTCTTGCCACTCAGTGGGCAGAGCCATTTGTCCTTCCCCAGCTCTTGAGTGTTGGCATTTACAAACTTTTCCACCTCCTCCTCGGGATCCTTGCGGCCCATCTTCCTCGCCTCCTCCTCAGACAGGATTTCTTTTAAGCTAAACAAAGGACTCAGCTTCTCCTCCATCATCTTCTGCCACTGTTGCACTGTAGCAGAAAAAACGTGACAGATGTGAAATAGATTATAAGAATGGTTAAAAGATATGAAAAGATTAAGCACTCAATAGGGGCCTAAACTCACTGTGTCCCCAGTGTGTCAATATACCAATGTATTTTTCCACATATTTTTTAGTTAAATACTACAACTTTGAAATCTACATTAAAAATACATAATGTGTGTTGTTAAGTGTAGCATACATTACACACATCTAGAATGTTTTAGTGTTAAGTTGTTTAGAAACTGCAGCAAAATGGAATGAGAGCCTGTGGGCAAAACAGTGTGACAGAAAACTGTAGTCCAAACACGGCTAATTATAATAATACAACAATTAAAATTCAACTTTCAACTTCAGCACACAAAGCTTAACAGGAGCACACACTTCTGCATGTACTTACTTTCTCTCTTCCTGCTACATTCATCCATGTTACATAACAACAACAAGAGAAGCACACTGACCTTCTCCATGTGTGATGCGGTTCGGAGGGATGGGTCCACGAACGTGGATCATGCCACAGCGATTGGGCATCTCATCCTCACTGGGGTATTCACAGGTGTTGTAGTAGTCGATTGAATGCACGATACGCAGATACAAGATCAGACGATCCAAAACCTGGAACGAGGGAAATGGCAAAGAAATTTTACTTGATTCACTATTTTAGCCAGTTGTAGCCATCTGAATAGCCAACAAGAATACAAGTAACAAAATCAATCTGCTTTAAGAGAGGGCAGAGAATAAACAGATGAAATAAAACTGCGATATTCAAACCTTGGCTAGTTTGTCATCCCTCTCCACACTCGTCTCTGCAGGGTTTCCTTCTTTGGTGTTCTCCTCAGGATCCATCCCACTCCCGGAGCCCAGGAGCTCCTCCTCCTCAGCACTCACCTCCTCTATCAGGTAATCTGTGATATTCTTCAAGATGGGGTTCTGCGCCGGCAACTTTTGAAATCACAAACCACACATATATTAATAACTAAGTTACAGCAAGATCATCTGAGACCTTTGATTGCGGGGCTGTACCTCTGTAGTCTCTTCCTGGGACTTGCTGCTCCACAGGTCTCCTTTATCATCCAAGGCATGAATGAGCTTGGCAGCCAGCTTGATGTCGTTGCGGAGCACCTGCTTGTGCTGAGTGATGCCATTAATATTACGCACCCTCCGGGCCAGGTCTCTATTTACCCCTGGAGCCAGTTCACAGTCTCGCAGCTGTGAAAGGTAAGAGAGTAAAACAGGAGTTTTAACGGCCTCAAGTGCTATTTAGGAGATTACACAAGTAACTAGAGACCATCTGGCGATGGGATCACACAGGCCGCCACGCCAATCCGCGCACTATGCTGCATATTAAAATCAACTGAAACAGTAGTAACAATCAACAGCTGAGACTGGCACACTTACACGAATATTCTGAAGGTTCCAGCAAACCTCTTTGATGTTGACGCTACGGTCAAAAGTCACCCAGCAACGTCTAAAAAACCTGAACAGCAGAGGGTTGATTTAACCATTATTGTGTAATTGTGTGTAGTCTCTTGCTTCACAAAATGTTTGACTAAGTAAATCAAACAAACATCATTTTCAAAGTAAGACATTAAAATCATGTTTTGTTAAACCAACCTGCGCTCTGGATGGGGGTCAGACAAGCAAACACGCAGAAAGCCAGGGTATCGCCGGCAAAGCTGAGAGAGAAAAAAGAGATAAAGTTTAAACAAAGCCCCGAATTATTTAGTGCCCTCAGTGACTCTACATCTTGCCGGCCATTAACACTGCCACCTGTGTTATACTCACAGCAATAATCTCAGCTTTGGAAATGGTCGGGGCGATGCTCCTCATGAACAGAGAGCAGGTTCTGTGCAAAGGACGCGGTCTGGGAGAGTCATCTTTGGGTTTCTTCTCTTCTGTGTTCTCCTCTTCAGCATTCTCCTTTGGTTTCTCCTCTTTATCATTAAATGTGATAGAGCAAATTGGTGGGAACAACTATGAGTTATCAGTACTGAGGATGTAGACACTGTATAGTAGGCGCTATGAATTTGATTCCTCACCTTCACCCTCCTCTTCCTCTTCCTCATCCTTGTCTTCTACCTCTTCCTTCTTCACAGGTTTGTCAGAGCAGTTGGAATTTGAGTCAGAATCTGAATCACTGTCGCTCTCTGAGGCGCTGCCTTCATCATCGCTGTCTCCGCTGCGCTTCCTCTTTCTTCTCGGCTGATGAATAAAGATGAGAACAATTCAGGCTATTTGGTTAATTTCGGTCTCTCGTTAGCAAACACTTTCAATAATGGAAGCAATACTAACTTTCTTGGGTTCAGGCGTTCCTTCTTTGGCAGCTTCTTTCTCTGCCTCATCTTTCACATCCTCCCCTTCTGTTGCAGCAGCTCTTTCTGTGCTGGCAGAGTCACTCTCCTCCTGTGGCACAGTTTATTATCATCATCATCACAGCACTGTGAAATCTACTGCTTGGCGAAGACTGACAGAGAACAAAACATACCTTATCATTTTTGTCTTTCTCTACTGACGGTTTGCGGTCTCCGTCCAAAGTTTTGAGGTCTTCTCTCTTCGGAGGTTCAGGGCCCCCTGAAACAGATGCCGACTTCTCCCTTTCTTCCTCCTCTTCAGATGGCAGGTCCAAGATGCGAAGATCATGATCCGTCCCTCCCTCCATCTTTATCACAGCTGAAAGCAATCAAGAGGGGAAACGGTTCAGGCCATGCTTTTCTTCAGGTATTATCCATTACTTATAGGTAAGGCATCCACAGGTATCAGACACTAATGCTTTTTTAGACATTGTGAAGATAATTTTTGACCAAATTTAAGATACATTTTTGGACAAAACATCTTTTCTCAATAAACTATTGGAAGCATAAACGTAAGTGGTATATGTGTGGCCCCGTGCAGGAAGGTTTTATGTAGGAATAAGGTGATTAGAGTGAGTCAGATTAATCTACATTTTGCCAACAGGTAAGTGCAAGTATAAAATAAAAAGATAGCTATTGGCTTCAGTGGTTGGGTTTTGAAAATATATATATATATATATATATATATATATATATATATATATATGTATATTTAAAGATGGAACAATGAAATCAAATAAAATGTTTGCAGCAATTAAGACCTCAGAATATCACATTTAAGACTATTAATGACTTTTAAGACTTGCAGACATCCTGACTCACCTGCATCCAGAACCTTGATGATGGCTGGGGTCTGTTCAATGTCCAGTGAGACATTATCAAACCAGCTGTTTTCCATCAGGAACACAAAGACATTCAGACGGTTGCGCAGGGCACCATGGGCCTCTGCCTTTAGTCGGCTGGCCTCATCTGGGTGATACTTGGACCTGAACCTGCGTCCAGAGTCAGGGTCCACAAAAAAGTAGGGAGGGAATGATGGGGGTTGGGATGAACGGGATGTAAAAGTTAGAGAACAAATACATATTATATATCCATGTTGCAACTGTGGTGTCATACTATACACTGAGGAATATCATATATTCAATGTATTTTTTAATCCTGATGCTTGTTGGGAAAACTTAAAAATGCCAAATTCAGCCAGTGGAATCAAATTAACTACACAGACTATCATCATTAAGACTGTGATCTCTGTAATCTCTGCAGCCTAGTCCCTGTGTCATGTCATTCAGTGTGTGCATGTTTTGACTTTGTGGTTATAACAGCTAATAATTGCAAACTCACCAATAATTAAGGAAAAAACACAACAGAGAGATTATAAAATAAAGCAATTACATATTCAGAATTTCACATTATAAATGTTGATCATTGAGTGGACTACAGTTACCTTTTGTTCAGCCAGTTTATTAACAAATTAATACAGAGAGGGGTCTCTTCTGTGAAAGTGCGCTCCACTTCACCCCAATGGTGTGTCTGTATACACACAAATTTTGGGATTCGATTTGATCCGCATATAAAAAGAAAGTAGCGTAGAAAAAGCAGAAAAGAAAAAAAAATATCTCTTTGCGCGGAAGACTACTAGACTGTCTATCTAAGATCCCTGGTACTGTGTGTCTAAGAGCAACTGCATTGTGCGCAGTGCATGCCCTTGCTGTCTAAGACCGATTCTTGCTGATGAGCTCCACTTTTTCTCATCTTCAAAAAAACGTCGTCAACGTAGTAGTGGGAGGGGAAGAAAAATGGGTTATGGCAAAACAGAACAATTTTGCATGATACCTGTGAAATAAGTGTAATAAGCATTAACAGGCATTATACAACTGGAAAGGTTTGAATGCTAAATAAAAAAAGAAAATCAACCCAAACAATGAGGACATTTTTTTTGTCAAAGCTACATGTAACTGAACAAAAATGTACTTAAATCTTTCAGTCATGTGATTGAGAATAGAATTTAAAGCTTTTAAAGCACAACATAATGTGCATGGCAGGGCTGTTACACTGCTGAGGGCATACATTATGTCCATCTTCATTTTGTCAGATGTAGGTTTTATCAACACCTACTGAACCCTCTTTCTCCTACAACACATTTAGTATCAAACAAAACAAAAATTTGTGCACTAAGGTAGAATGTGGGTTGATTTTCTTCTTTTACAAACTACAAGTATGACAAAAGTCATTAGTAATTAACTCTACTGTGGGCCTGGTCCTACTACATGGGTGGAACTGTCCTTGGGCTATTTGGAAAGCACCTGAAACATGTCAAAAGGCTTAGGTGGGGGTATAATATTTTCTGGTCAGGGTTGGTACAGCAAATAAACATATAATTCATATAATAAATATGACTTCCTTAATGTCCCATGATACACCCACCATAGGACCAGGCCCAACCTATTGGACTGTCTAAAAACAGCAATTGTATCAAAAATAATAATGAAATAAGCAAAAAAAGAAGGAGCTGTAAAAATCTGGTGATGACAATCATAGATTAAATTACTATTTAGTATAGTTCAATACAAAAAAATACCTATTTCTCAACTACATTAAAACCTACTCAAATACATGATTAGTAAAAGCAACTGAGATCGTACCACTCTTCATCTTTATGAGCCAAAAAGAAGTCCTGCATCTGCTGCCGGCGGAAGTCGATCTTGTACTCATTGTAGCGCTTGACTGCCTCGGTCTCATCCACAGAATCATCCAAGGACAACAGGAACTCCTTAAAGCTCTTCATTATGGGAGGGGGTGGACCTAAATCCATGTCATGGATGTTACCGAGCCTAATGGAAGAGACACAAGGTGAATATAGTTATGAAAGGGCAAGCAAAACTGGTAGCTTTTTTATATTTTATGCATTAGTTGTGTGACAAGAGAACAAAAACATTACGTGAGTGTGCTGTGTATAAGTTCTCTCTATCTTTTTCTGTGTGTTTTTAATTTTGACTTCTGTGCAGCCCATATTTTAACATGCAACTACATACTTTGTTGTGGAAATTCTTGTTAATTCTTCCTCAGTGTTCAATATCGCCAGGCCATTACATTTTTGTTAACAAAATTAATACTGAGGGACAGACATATTGAATAGTTGTAAGAATTATTAGAAAGTTCCTGCTGAATCCTTAAAGATGTGTAAAACAACATCTAATTTCAAAGCTCAGGCTCATCACTTCTGATTACATCTCTCACCTCGCCTGAATGGGGATGCCATGATGAGGCTGCATGAGGTGCAGATCAGGATGGCCCCAATGCTGCGGTGGGCCAAAGCTGGGCCCTCCTCCACCACCATAACCCAAGTCGTATCCCCCACGGTAAGGATCTCCACCATGGTCATCCCTGCCAGGAGCAGATAAAACAGGTTACACAACAGCAGATACCAGTCACAAGATTGTGGTTTTGTGTTGCAGGTAATCTCACCAGTCTCTTCTCATGCGCTTTTGCTGAGGACTCATGTCATGCCTGGGCGGGGTGAATCTCTCCCTACGACCTCTGTCATAATCCCGATACTCTCCTCGGCTACGCCGTTCCCTGCCCCTGTCCCACTCTCTGAAAAAACATGACAGAAACATCAAAACTCAGTTACTCAGTGTGAAAATACCAAACAGCCACCATTGAGATATATTTGGTTGTACAGATGTCTGCATGAGGTTTAACTGAATCCTGACTGACAGACAGTCTTCTCCACACCTGTCTTTCTTACCTGTCATTCCAGTCATCTCTGCGTCTGTCTTCTCTCTCTCTTGAACGGTCATAGTCACTTCTCTCCCGTCTGAATTTGTCCCTCCTCCTGCGATCGTACTCATCATCACTGTCTCCCATCTCTCTATGAAGAAAAAGAAAAAACACATTTAAGTTACAGTGAGGTATGGCTGTCTTTATCTTACTTGTTGTTACATGGAGCCTGCTTGTGGCCGAGCGAGCACGGTAACAAGAAGAAAATACAACTAATAATATTCTAATATCATTTCAATTAACGCCTATTCGTGCTCTTTGTTCTGATAATTCAAACGGGTGTGGATAAATGCCGGTATACTGGGATAAACAATATCTAAAAGATGCTAACACAAGGTTACTGACATGGCCTCCTGCCAAAGCGACGGCTAACGCAGGTTAAGGTGTTCGTCAAGTTGCACACCAACAGTGACTGAGCGTAGGGCGTGGATATCCATATTACCAAAGAATTTAAGATAGAAAAATTTAACACGTGGGGATAAAGATGTGGCTTCTCAAGGCTAAACAAAGGGGAGAGCTATTGTTGTAGTATGGGTTAGCTAACATTAGCTAACAGGCTACGTTAGCTAGCGAGAAAGGTAATATGGCTCCAGTCCATTTAGTGCGAGAGACTGTTCGTTTATTTCCTAAATAAGAAAATAACCATTCTCGCACTAGTTTAACTGCAACTGACACGATATGTCGTAAAAGAGCGTACTGATACCTCAGTATTTATTTGCTTGAATGATGTTTGCGTGCTTCCTGTCCTTCGCCACTTCCTTGTCTTCTTCGTGATGTTTTTGCGGCGGTGGACGAAAACAAAATGGCGCATTACCGCCACCAAATGGTATGACGCTGAAGTGCGGATCAGAAATGTTTTATTTTTCCCATTTGTTGCCCTTTAAATTACTCCATCCTGTATGTATCCTGTTTATATTCTGTTTCCAGCTCCTTAGTAAATTAATATTTTTACACTGAGTAAAAATTTTAAACCCAATACATTTTTTATGGCTGCACCATTCCACTAAATGTAAATATTGCAGATGCCCCCTATTATTTTATATGGTTTTAAGTTATGTCTTTGTCAACAATGTTGTGCTGCACAGCGTAAGTTGGTAACATCTTACTCACCGTTGTTAGTGGAATTTAAGATGTTGAAGCCACTGATAATTGTAGCCTGATTTTAATGTAAATCTTGTTTATTATAAATGAGGACTAACTTCAGACAAAGATCCTACACCAGCCTTTAATTATTTGGCTTTCAGTAACCATGGAAGCAAGGAGGACACTTTTCTCTGATATAAAACGAGAAAGCAGACATTTCTAAGAGAAAATAGCTACTTAATAAGTGGTCATAATAATAAATGGGATAATTATTTTTTACTTTGACATGATAACCAAGCCAGAGTGAAATATTTAAAAAGGGTTTTTCCATTTTAGCATTTCCATTTCTGCTTATACATAACATGAACATAGGTTAAAGGATATATTCACATTTTCCAAAACAATAATCACATGCCCATATTTACATTGAAAGAGTTAAATTCTGTTTGGTGTTTTCCAGTGAAACTGTCTTTTCAGTATGAGAATCCCTCTGTGTGTTTCCACAGACGGTGCTTCTTTGCTGAGCTGGAGTGTAGGAATACTAACAGAAAGAGACTTTTGTATTTTAACATTGGAAGATACCAATTTAGATTGTCTAACCCAGGCTGCTGGAGCCTTTTGTCCACCACCTCTTACATTTGAATCAGCTTAGGGAAGAATCTCTTTAGGTCATTTGAACCTCGTTTTTACGAAGCTATCTTCCAAATTACCTGTCGCAGATGTGTATTATTGTGGAACAAATGTAAAGGACACAGACGTAGTACAAGGGTTTAGTATTAGAACAAAATTTAATAGATAAACTCTTGTACTATTATTATAGTTATCCAATAAACTGCTAAGTACAGCCTTTTTTGGTGCTTTTCTTTGTCCTTCCTCTGAACCTTAACTGGTGCCTCATATAATCCAGGATTGCTTGTGGCCACACTTGAGTAATCTGCCCTTCACTGTCCATAATAAATGCAGATTCCACTTGTGGGAATGTACGGCCATCCTGGGATCCAAATGGAAAGTCTCCTCCGCGTCCATCTGTGGCTTCCAAAGGACTGGGAATATGGTGTTGCTGGTAAGAAGTATCCAAAAAACCCTATGATCATATAAACGATTGTTAGAGCCTCTTGTTTTGATCCAATGTTATTAAATTGTTGTGGTACCTTTAATAAATTATCATGATTACATTTTCAGCAATAAAAGTCAAGTGGCAAATTCAAAATCAACTATACATGTGTAACTTACATCATCATGGTGTTGAGGAGCTTCTCTGGAATCCAGCAGCACAAATGAAGACACAGTCAAGAATACCAAGAAAGACAACCTCAGCACAGATGAGTACGACGGCAGTGATCCAGGCATCTTCTCAGAGCTGCACTGCCCAGTACCCGGAGGAAGCTAAAATATTCCTGATGCTTTAAAACACGGCACACCAAAAGCAATCTTGAGGTTCTGTGCAAAGAATAACCCTTTTACAGGTTTCATTGCTTCAGATTCATCCATGTGATGTCACGTCCCAGCTATTACAATCCATCTATTCTTATTTCTCAGCTTGCGTGGAACAAATGAGAAGCAAAAAAGAAACACACAAGCCAATCTATAGTTTCACACATGCCATAATCCAGCGACTGGCTACCCTAAGCACAGACCTGCCTGGAGAGTTTTGAAAGGTTCATTCAGCTCAAGTATGAATGATCCCTTCTTCAAAACAACAGGTGACCTGATTAAAACCACATGAAACAATGACAAAGAAAAGACATGGGGCTTGTTAGGGAGGATTAAAAGAACTGAATAAATCAACTATAGGATACACATGCTATGGAGTCTTTCCAGTGGAGTGTTCATTGATGAGCATAAAAGAACCTGAAAGACTCTAAATGCAGCAGGATGTCCACACTGCGCTAATTAGTTACATGCCAATAGGATGAAAGACCTGGAATTAATTACCAGAACCAGTTCTAAGGTGAGCCACACTTTTACAAAAGCTAAGTGCTTTCAGTACTTATTGTGAGACCTTCTGCAACTTATGACTCAGCACAGTGGGGCCAGAGAGTGACATACAATTACTGCCTTGCGGTTATTTGCCTCTGTGTACTAGTGAAGGTGCAGTTAAATTTTACATCCATGTCTGTGAGAACATGAATGCTTCACACACATCTTCAGACAATCAACACAATCAGCACAGATTCAAGGTGGACACCCAAGATTAATGTCTTTAATGGCTTCCAGTTCGTTTTAGGAGAGATTTTAAACTTGTGTTGTTTGTTTTTAATGCCATTAACAGCCTGGCTCCTCTCTACTTGTCAGAGATTTTAACTATCTGCGATAGTGGCAGGGCCCTGCGCTCGTCTGGTCAGCTTCTGTTACAAGTCCCAAGGTCGAGATACAAACAGTGAGGTGACTGTTCTTTCGCTGCTGCTGCTGCTGCTGAGCCAAGATTGTGGAACAAGCTCCCCTCTGACATTCACACCACTACTGATCTCGGCCTTTTTAAATCTAAGCTGAAGACCTACCTTTTTATAATGGCTTGATTTAATTTAATTTAATTTAATTTAATTTAATTTAACTTAATTTATCTATGTTGAAAGGCTTTTAATATCCTGCAGCACTGTTGCACTATGTATTGTTTTATCGTTTTTTTTTTTTGTTTGTTTTGTTTTCTTTGGTACTTCATGTACTTTCATTGTTATTTGACACTGTTGTTAAGCACTTTGGGTACCTTTGGGTTTTGTAAAGGGCTATAGAAATAAATGTTGATTGACTGATAGATAGATAGTGTCACCAGTTCAGTATCTCCCCTTCTGTTCCTAAGATATGACATTTAGTGATGGCCAGGAAAGTGTTTTTGCAGAACATTATGATGTCACAGTGGACATTTCGGATATGAAATGTCAACACTTCATCATTATATCCCATTAGACATTTGTGTTTAATTTTGTCATAATTAGTGTTATGGCCACAAACATGTTTCGTGAGGTCACAGTGACCTTAAACTTTGACCACCAAATTATAATGAGTTTATTCTTTTTTTTTTTTTTTTAGATATTTTTGGGCATTTTAGCCTTTAATTGACAGGACAGACAAGTGTGAAAGGAGGAGAGAGAGAGAGAGAGAGAGAGGGGGGGAGTGACATGCAGGAAATGGCCAGAGGCTGGAGTCAAACCCCGGCCCCTGCAGCAACAGCCTTGTACATAGGGCGCCTGCTCTATCCACTAAGCCACCGACGCCCCATAATGAGTTTATTCTGGAGTCCAAGTGGACGTTTATGCCAAATATTACAAAGGTCCCTCAAGGACTTCTTGAGATATTGCGTTCACATGAGTAAGATGCAAGGTCACAATGACCTCTGACCACCAAATTCTTATCTGTTCATTGTAGTGGACATTTGCATCAAATTTGAAAAGAATTCCCTCAAGGTGTTGTTGAGATATCCATTAACAAAAATGAGAAATATTCAAGGTTTCAGTGACTTTGACCTTTTAAGTTTATTCTTGAGTCCAACTGGACATTTGGGACAAGTTTGTAAAAATTCCCATAAGGCAGGGGTGTCCAAACTTTTTTGAATGGAGGCCAGATAAAACATCGTGAAAATGGTCGAACAAGGAGCACCTTCAGCCAGAGACTGATTGCTCCTAAATGCACCACTGAGCGCCACAGGAAGTCATTCTTACCTGTGGCCATTAAACTGTACAACTCCTCCCTCTGATGATCGGACTCACTTGGCTATTTATAAAACAAAACACACAATATAATTACTCATTCTTATTTCATTTATAATGCTACAACCATTTCATTGTATATTGTATATATTTCAGATTGTCTACTTTACTATTTTATTATTTATTTTATTTTATTGTCTACTTTAATATTTTATTTTATTTTATTTTAATGTCTACTTTAATATTTTATTTTATTTATTTCATTATCTATTTTAGTATTTTATTTATATCTTCATCTTTATCTCTTGTTTCCATTTATGCTGTATTTCTATTTCTACTTTGCACGGAGCATTGGAACAAAAACAATTTCCCCCGGGGATTAATAAAGTATTCTGAATCTGAATCTGAATCTGAAAATACCTGGGGGGCCAACTGATTCTCGCATCAAATGAGTTAAAAAAAAAAAAAAAGTGAGACAAATGCAACCATTTTTATCTTTTAATGAACTATTACTACGTGATGCCTGTCTACAAACCGTATGATAGTCCTATCATTGTGAGGTGAAGGGTAAAAATGTGAAGTGATCTTGCTCGATTAACCAACCAAGGGCCACATATGGTATATTCTGAAAGTCAAGCTGAGGGCCGTTTAAAATTGGTCTGCGGGCCAGACTTGGGACATGCCTGCCATAAGGCATTCCTGAGATATCACATTCACGAGAATGGGACAGACAACAAAATGGCTTTAGCCACAGCTATCCTTAGCGCAGAGGTATAACACATTATGTCTTAATTCTTCTCAATGGAGAGTATTCCTTCTATAATCATGACACCATATATAATAGTTACATTGATCTCAGCTTTATATCTATTCACAAATAATTAAACAGCAGAACACATGCTAGTGACATACCCATTTGGTAACAATTTGCTCTATAATGGCTTTATTATAAACACACATTATCACGTTTGACAACAGGCCATTGTAAGGAAAAGTGTTCCTGTATTTCTCTTTTCTGATTTCAACAAAAAAAGTGGCTCCAAAGTCCCGTTTCAATATCATTTAATCTTCCACAAATCACACAATAAATGCAGCTTTCCACAGACTGTGTTCAGAAATCCTAACGATTCTCAAACCTGCTTTATACATGGAAATCATACTTGACACTGTACATTTATTATTTAAGTGTGATTAAACTAGGCACATTCTAAAAGAAGAAGAAAAAATAAAAATTTGGGGGATTACATTTGTCCATTTGTTTCAGTCGACAGTCTCTAAAATTGAGACATATAGAGGGAAAAAAAGAAAAGTACAGTACAAAGTCATTTGAAGCATACTGTAAATAGGAAAAAAAGCAGTTCTATTTTACAATACAGACTATTGCCAACAAGTCCCGATCAAACGTTGATAGTGTTGAGTCTTTTAATCAATCATCAGTAGGATAAAAAGATGGAATGTAATGATTTCAGAGTCCTACTGATTCGCCTCTTTCACACTGAATGCAACGTACTGACAAATCCTCAGACACATAACATATATATGCATCGTGTACAGTGTTTCCTCTGTTATCATTTACAGTTGTGGTGTTGGGGGGGTTACATTTGGTCCCCTATCTAATGTGGTAAAGATCAAGTCATGTTATTTTATGATTAAACAGTTCGAAGACCATTTTCAGCACTATTTTTTATCACAGATGACAGTAAGCCTGAATTACAATTCTGATTTCATATTTTTTTTGACTGAAAATTAACACAGAGGAAACACTGATCACATTTGTATAATCCCATCTAGGCGAATAGAGAGTGTGGTTAGATTTGTACAGTGCTTAAAAATATCCACACCCTGTCAGGTTATTTATTATACATTAAAAACTAACAAAAGAAAAAATCTAGAAACAAAAATTCCAGTTATGAATTTACGATCTTAGATCAAGATAAAAACAGTTGGAGCAGTGAAACAGTTTGGCTGAAACAACTTTTTTAAGTTTCTATTTGTGCTGCTCCTCAAATAACTCAACAGCATGGAGGTCATTATATAAAGTCGAGAAACAATCCATATCTTGTTTGACAGCCGCCGAGCCTGTCCAAAATGTTTAGGTGCAAATCAAGCATGTGTAAGATGGCTATCTGTGTCGTTACTATAAACACGTGGAGACACAGGCTGTCTCTTTCTTGTTCGTCACTATAAAAACTAACATGAAGCACATTTACAGACGAGGGGACAAGATCAAAGCTTTCAAACCAGCGGTATTCATATACAGCTAGACAAGAGGAAAACAAAGGAGTGTGAATGCTGTCCCTTCTATTTCCAAACATTTAACATACACATGTACATCAAGGCCAATGTAAGGCAATGCTCTTTTCTATCCTAAAAACACCCCCAGGGTCCCCACTTCAACATGTTATCATTCTGTCATGTATAAAAATGGAAAAAGATCCACTGAAGGTAAACTATGCAGGATTGTCCTAGAAAACAATGTATAGACTCATACAGTAGTAATCTGTCTCAATCATCACTTGACCCGCTGGAAGCGCGTGGCCGTGTATTTTTTCGGTACAGATTCTGCCCCCTGCCTGAATTTTTTTATTTCCTGTGTTCAGGACATTTTTGGGCGTGTATCCGACCAGGGGCTAGATGCATATACGATATACGATGTGTGCGTCTTTGTATATGTATTTATAAAGGAAGGATGCACAGTGAGAATGTGCACCTCACACATTCTTTAGACCGTCAGTACACATGGTTTTAGCTTAGATAGCTGCAGGTGATGTGATAAGAAGATTATAAGTTGAGAGACGGATAATACTGTTTTGAGGTTGTTTGCCTATGTCACTGATTGCATTTTTTAAGGCTACACAGCACAAAATATCAATGAAAAGGTGCATTTATAAAGCTAATTAAAAATAACTTCAGTGATAAATCTCATTATTTTTATTTACATTCATCTTCCTGTTAACAAATGTTTATCGTTGTCCTGTGAAGCACTTTGTAAAGTCAGTCAGTTTCAAAATGAGTGCTAAGAATGAATCCTTATGAAGTTTAACAATAATAATGATTGAGATTTTACCGCGATGATGGTGTGCAGAAATGTGATGAATTAGTGGTACGGATGCTGTGTGTAACGACGGCTACGCTGGCACCCTCGCTGATGCAACACAGTCAGTGACAATGCACTTTCTTTACTATATTTCTTATTGGCAGATAAGGAGGGGCACAAGTATCATATGCAAATTAATGTCAGGTCTTTTCTACATCCATTTATGACAAACTGTGGTTTTGGAAACAAAGCTTGTGCACGTGCACCCAGCACTGCAATGATCGAGGTCTATAAAACAAAATCAGTTGTACGCATGGCTTTATAAATCTGACAAAAAAAATGTGTATGGAAGTTTCAGCCTTCTAGTTTCAGTCGTGAATCTACACAGAGTTTTATGCATCTGGCCCCAGGTGCTAGACCGTAAGTAGCAGGCAACCAGGCCACAGCGCCACAAAACAGAAATATAGCGAGGCCAAACACCATACGAGAGTGAATCCGGGGTTGGTTTTCACTTTCTGTGGCGAGCCCATTTACAGACAGTAACCGGCAATCCTGAATAGTAAACCTTTAAATATTCATGAATCTATTTTTCACTAATTCAAAGAAAAAAAAAAGCTAAAACAACTCGTAAGACCAAACCCTGTTAGTTCTCACTGTGTTAAACATTTAAAATACCCACTGACCTTTAATATTGTTGCTAAAAACCTGAGTTTGTTCAACGTGACAAACTGGATAAAGCTAAAAATATTTTCCTTAAACTGACCACACAGTATTATCAATAACAATGTCAAAACAGCAGAAATGTATAACATCTTTGCAATATTCTATAATAGCGTAATTTAGTGTGGATATTGAAAAAATCTAAAATTTTCAAAGAACTGAAATATATGTGTTTTTAAAATGCAAAAGGAGAGCCAAGGGGATTAAAAGGTCAAATAAAGACATTTCCCCTCCCTGTGCAAACCCTTGTTAGGAAACGATGTGAGGCTGGTAAAAAGGGCTGTCAGATATAAAACGATTATGATTAAGACGACAGAGCGTCTTCACACTGCACTAACCTCACTGAAACCTTACACAGGAAACCTAGAGGATCCAATTAAGTGTGAGCAGAGAATTTGTACTGTTTAGCAACACAGGCTTCATCTAGCTGAGTCGCACTCTTACTTATACAGCACATTAGATTCAAGTGGCCCTTTCTTTTTGTGCAGCACTAGTGGTTAGGTCACGTGGCGTGGTCAAGTTAAGAAATACAACATGCATTAAAAAAGGAGGTCTACAGACAAATAAAGGAGTACCGGAGTGTAAAGAGGTGGTTGGTGCTCGATGTTGGATTTTTGTGCTGCATGTGCTTTGACACTAACAAGTAGACCTCCTCTGGTTACTGGGTAAAAGATTCTGTTATCATAAATGTCTAGCTTTCAACAAATCTGAGAACTATTTCAAAATACAGTTTGATGGCAAGACTGATGACACAAAGACTGCTCTTAGGTAAAACTAAGTGATCTCATCGCAGCTATGTTCCAGCCATCAGACCTCCACTCTGTCCCTACCAATAAGCTGAGCAGTGTCGTCATCAGTGTGGTGCCTGTCCTCTCCTGCGTCATCGCTTTCTGAGTCCGTGTCCTCCAGGGGGGAGTGGTAGCCTTCATAACCCAGGATGGGTGAGTCGCAGTGTGCAGGGGAGGCGAGGCACTGGGCAGTAGTGGTGGTGGTGGTAGCTGAGTAGGCCCCTGGGCTCCCTGAGGGGGACCCCGGGTTGGAGGGTCGCAGCAGGGGAGTGCGCTCCGAGTCTGCTTCACCCTCCGTTCCCTCTTCTTCTCCACGTCCTCCAGTTTCCTCCTCAGAATCGGACTCAGAGTGCTCTTGGTTGTTGCGAGTGACGCGTTGTTTGCACACAGGGCAGGTCTTCTTGGTCTGTGTGAGCCACGGGTCCACACACTTGCAGTGGTAGGCTGACAAGCAGAGAGAGTGACAGTTAGCAACAAGTAGGCCTATCATGAGTGCTACTTTTGTTGGACAATATATATTGGCCCAGCAATTAATTGTGATTTAAGTCTATGTTATGTCACTGATATAATTATAACAAACTTGCATGATGATACAATTACACCCTATCAAAGAGTAATGACGTTTTAATTCTTAAAAATAACCAGACATCGGAGTTGGCATATATGTAAATATAAAAAAATATCATATTAGCATTAAGTAATGAACACCTGTTAATAGGGATGTCACGAGAACTGAGCTGGTACCAAGTCAATGCTAAAATTCTGAAAACATAAAGATTCTCATTTTTCTCCAGTCCTGTATGTACTGGGGATTTAATTCTTCAAGTCCTGACGGGGCAGCATATATGCCTAAAAGTGTTCTAGTCTGCCAAAGGAAGAAGAAGAACTCCCGCCAGCATGAAAGCTAGGCGGTTTGCTGGTGGATTTATGGAGTTGAGGATGAAGTTATTGGAGGGTGAAACTACAAACGGCAAATTTCCTGGTTCGTTGCCAGGGGTTGGCAAGCTAACAAATATCAGGACTGTGCCTCTTTCACTCCTAAAGCTAAGCTACGCTGTGTCGTCTTTGAAGTGTTGTTTTATTTTTCTTTGAATATGCTCAGGTAGGCAGGGATGGAGACAAAAAAAAACCAGACTAAATTGCTGCGCCCAAGCAATGGTCTGCTGTTTATTCTGGCATCATGTTAGCTAAAATGTTGGTGACATTCTTATGTAAATGAACACACATAAATACCACGGGCAATATGGAGGTCAGCAAATGACTGAGGTCATGTCCATATATCATACTATAAGTCGATAAGGGCTGCAGTGCAGAAGGTACTGGCAATTTCAAGTGCGGAGGAAAATGGATGATGTTCCTTCATGAACATGCTGATCACTGGCAGTACAATACTGTACTTTTGAAGATACATAGGTAGGAGTACAAATGTTGACTTGGATAAAAGGGTATATTTACATACATTGTGTGCAATTGGTACAAAAGTTTGTTGCTGCAAGTGTGGTAGTTGTGCACATTTCTGTGAATCAGTAGAAATATTTTGCACTGTAACATAAAAACTTCAAAACAACATAATAAGACCTTAAAAAATATTTACCATGAGAACAAGGTAAAACTCGCAGCTTGTCTCCTTCTTCATAGTCATCCAGACATATTGCACACACATCATAGTCGTCCCCTGAAGAAGAGGAGAAAATTGATCAATTTAAATCAAATTTAAATTAAACATTATTTCACTTCTTGAGTAACATTTTATCATAAGAATTTGTTCTACAATTAAAAAGCTCCACAGATTAAACCTAATAGACTTCATATTCACATCCAAGGAAAATTTGATCACTGCAGTTGATTCTTAATACTTTTCTAAAAACAACCAATAACACTGACAATGATGAAATCTTGTTACCTTTGGTGAACCTGTGGGTTGGAATCCGCTTCAGTTGTTCCTTGGACAAGCGATTTTTCCTCAGCCTTTTCCTGTACTGTACACATCGTATGATCTGAACAATACGAAAAGACAATGTTACTGTTGGCGGGAGAGCAACACTGACACTCAACATTCATGGATGGGTTTCTTTTTTTGTGTTCATGTAGGACCCCACAGCTCATGAAAAGTACGTAGCTGATTTGTAAAATAGTTTTTCAGGGCCTTATGCTTACTAAAAAGATGTGTCTACTGAACAAATATAGCATCTCAAGAGGGAAATTAGCTGGCTCGAGTTTTAGGTCACTATTCCCCAACTACTCGTCTTTGCTATCCATGGTCCAAACAGTCTATCTTTGGAACCAGGATGACAGAGGAAATACATTGTATGATTGCACTATCTCTCTTTCATTCGAACAATAGTAGACTTGAAAACTGTAACCCAAAAGTCTGTGCTACATACTGAATAAACACCCAGGGAGGCATCACATTATATGCATACTTACCAAGACGACACCCATCACAAGAATGATCATGCCAACTACTCCAGTGAAGGGGATAAGGTAGTATGAGAGTGGAAAAGCAAACTCCGGCTTGAGGATCACGTAGGCCCTGCAGATACCAACATTACCATAAGCACTAGCACTGAAAAGGTCAGTATGTATTGGGTCTGTGCACATGTAATGCTCACTGCTACAGTTTGGTTTGGTATAGATTCCTGTTTAATAATGGTTGTACTTACCCTTGTTCTGGAATTATGAAATTCTTGAGAATTTGGGAAGCATAGTAGCTGGTGAATACAGAAGGGATCTCAATTTCTTCTGCAATCGTTTCTGTAACATAAAGACATTTTTAGCCATTTCAGTAAGATAGTGTGAATATGTAAAGTTTGAAATTCTGGGCATTCAATAAAAGAGAATTACCGTTGCTGTAGTTCATATTGAGCAGAGTGTCTGAGTACATGTTGTGAATGATTGCAGCACTGTATCCAGCTTGCTGTGCGTGCAAGACCTGAAAACCAGTTTCTCACATTAGACCAGTTTGCTTCACAGACACGACAACGTTTTCACTGTCGCTTAAACATGACTGACCTTTATATCAAAATTGCAGTCGTAGCGTCTGATGAGGACGATGAATTTGGTGGTGTTGGCATCATAAGATGAGGGCAGTGGAAGAGGAGGGGCTATTGGTGTACAGCCATTAAGCGGACGGGACACCGTCAAAACTCCCTTTCGGACAAAGACAAAAAAAAAACAAAAAACGTCATTATAAAGGACTGTGACTTATGTTTTTCTGTATCCACCCTTTCTCCAATACTCTGTTCTCACCATTAGTCCATCTTTAGGAAGAGGGGCGCCAAACAAGGCAGGCAGGTCCTCAAACAACATCGAGGTCATATTGCTATAGTGCTGCAAAAACAACATATACATAAGAACAGACGTCATCTCCAGGAGAATTTGAGGAATCATATTTGCGGCTAAATCTAACAGAGTACTTACAGCATAGATATAGGCATGTGTGGGGGAGGGAACCAGTACACTGCAAAGAACCACTACAAGGACACTCAATCGAGCTCCCGTGCACCACACACCAAGGTGAGACATCCTTGGTCGCTTACTGTTGAACTAAACTGGGAAAAAGATACGACAGTAACACATCATAATCAAGAGTAATCAGTCACAACCAGCAGCAAATAACTCAGGTTGAAGCTCATCTAGCAGCTTGATTACAGCCTTTCATTAACATACTAATGCAAACAGACAATTCAGGTGGTAAAACCTTGTAAATATGCACATGGTTATGCAAACAAGGAAGTGCAAACTGGCTCTCTAGCATGCATTAACATGTATTGTCATGGAGTGGCAGAGCAAACTAAGCCAAGTACGCGACTGTGATTCTGTTACACTGTGAGAATACGAATGTCCTCTCAAGACCATGATTTTACAAACAAATGGGCGTATTTTGCATAAAACACAAAGTGCATTGTATTGACCTTTAACCGCAGTCTGCACTGTGTTCTGAGAATTTTTTTATCAATAATCTCTGCAAGAGATCCCCTTCATGTAGTTATCGGCACTTGTTCTAAAATATCAATTAAGTGCCTGTACTGTCTTGTTGAAAAGTCATTCTATTTGTTTTTCTTGGTGCTAACATCTTATGGCTTACTCTTAAAATGAAGTATTTAACGAATTACCTCATTATTAGTTTGTTATATTCAGTTTTCTTTCCTGGCAGGATTCTTTGTGAATGTCATTTGCGTTGTTAACAATATATTAATATTACCCCTTTAAATCTTTAGCTCCCCAGTCCCAAACTGCTCCAGGGGTGCCGTATTTTGGCTGACCCTGCGCTATCCCTCTACATAATTGCATGTGTGTGTTGTGTGTAATAAGAAGGATATGTGAAATTCACATTTCAACTGCCAACTGCCTTGATGTGGATTGACAAGCACAGAAATTTAATTAAATGAAGTTCCCACATTATTGTCGGGTTTTAATGCTACAACTGCACTGGGAATTCTGTTTACAAATCCAGGCAAAATAACTGTTGGTAATTTATACTCTTAATAAACTACAACTCAGTTCAGTAGTTCAGCAATACTCTCCTGCCTTGTCAAGAGGTCTTAGGGTATTCAGATTTTTATTGATGCGTATAAGTATGAAAATATTAGAGGGGTTACAGGCAAATTTTATAAAGCTATTACTTCTATGAACAAAAATTCTACAGACTACACCGCGTTCCAAATTATTATGCAAATTGTATTTAAGTGTCATAAAGATTAAATTTTTTGNCATCGACTATTTAGGAAAATCAGAGAAAAATATAATTTGCATAATAATTTGGAACGCGGTGTATGTACGACAGCGCTGGGAAAAGGACCTAGGGATAGAAATAACTGTGGAGGAGTGGACACATGCGTGGGAAACTCAATGCTCAACCACTAATTCACTGACATGGAGAGATTTTGGATTGAAGAGTTTGATACGCTTTTTTATAACACCAAAGCAGATATCCAAGTGGACTGGGACACAGCTCCCCTGTTGGAGGGAGTGCGGATCAGCGCAAGTGGACCATGCCCATGTATTTTGGTTGTGTCCACGGATCAGACCTTTTTGGAAAAAGACAGGACGTTTACTATCCAAGCTCCTGGGTCTTAACAGTGTTGAGTCTTTTGCAGTTCTGTATCTAGGTGTTACTCCCAAAGGCCTATCTAAGGGAGATACTTATCTCTTGAAGATTTTCCTTGTCGCATGTAAAAAGGCTGTCACCAAATGTTGGCTTCAGACAAATCCTCCCTCTATGGATGTTTTATAAATGTAGTCAGTTCTATACGCTCCATGGAAAAGATGACTTTATCTTTCTACAGAAAGATAAGGGGGGAAACTATTGGAGAAAATGGGATTGTTACCTGCAGGAAAACAACATTGATTAGGGATTTTTTCTTTTAATTTTTTTTATTATTTTATTTGTTGTGGGACTAAACTGTGAAATTTCTCTATAATAACCTGTACCTGTTTCTGATGTGCTTATATTTGCCAAGACCTCATGTTCTGTTCTCTATTTTTTGTTGTTGCTTTTTTCCACTGTACTTAAAATCCTGAAAATAAAGAGGTCTTAGGGGAATCAATGGTTGGGTTGGACCAGACCTAAAGACTGTCCACATTGATGAACGCTCAAAAACTATGATTACAGTGCTTTGGAAACTTGACTTTGAATATTGCAAAGCATGATCAAAACACAATTTACATTTGGAGGCCCTTCTGTTGCTATAAACAGAAAGCCCTGGCTCAGGTTAACACTGGCTGCTCTGTTGAATGCTGGTAACTAACTTATTTGTGTTTGACTAGGTTTGGGAGGCAGATTGCATTAGGGTAAGGTAAAAGTAAGTGCAATGCAATTATGGACATGTTCACGTGTCCTTGGGCCTTTTCTGTACTGTATGTGGGCTGTTTTATGGCACTACATAGCAATTAACCCAAAGTGCTGCCTCCTGATTGTACCACCATAAACCCCACTGAAAGCTACTGTCTGTGTATCTAAGTCAACACCTTCAGTTATTTTAGCTGCACACAGAAAGTTAATGGAGAATGAACCCTCTGTTGTTGTGCTGCATTTGTTTCAATCCTAAACCTGTTGGTTGTGTAGTTAGCTAATGTTTTCTCATCACGTCCTGTGAAACAGCAATAATAGATGCTGCTGTCACTCCTTCCAGACGATTAGCTAGCCTATAATTAGTGAGGTTAAAATAGTCAGAACCGTTGGACCGCCATTAACATTCAGCTTAGATATTAAATCCGCTGTGTTTCACTCAACAACGAAAACAAATGTAAAAAAAAAAGCATCAGAAGTCATTGGGGTAACGTTGATGTTATGTTATTGTGTGTAGTTAGCTAACGTTACATACCTTAGTATCCTGCTAGTATCGGTACCGTGACGGTTGTAATCCAACGTCAAGTTATTCCAGGCGTCTCAGTTGAGTTTCTCACATGTCGTCGTGTTAAAACGATTGAGTTTGTTTTTCTTTACGACGTCTAGCTACTTTCTCGACAATCCTGTAATTCCACAAGAAAACGACAAAGACAGGGAGGATTAACGTTAGCTGACGTTTGGCTAGTGTTAGCAGATGTTAGATACCAGTTACGTGACACATACGATATTCATTATGCGATAGGAATACAGAAGCATATAAACTGTGATAACAATGTGTTTGTGCACCGTGAGGAACACACTTTGCCTTTGTGCTCGGTTTCCCAGAGCTGCGTTAGCTTCCTGCTGCTAGGTTTGTTTGTTATTGCTTCTTGCTCCCTGTGTCTTCTTTGTGTTGTGACGGCAGGTTGACTCACCAGCATGCTGAGCCCACAGCGCTACCTGCGGCCACATGGACAAACAGCAGTGAACTGAGTGCCCTGCAGGGTTCATGTTCTTCTCACAGAGAACCAGGCACAGGCTGGTTTTCTGTGGCTCATGGTCAACCACCCGTGGCTTTAATGAGTCTGAAATAGCAAATGAAAACCTAATGGAGCCCACATGAAGTGATTAAAGTAACTAGAAAAAGTCTGTAATAATAATATTCATAATAGAGCCATAACATGAAATATGCAAAAAGATTTCACATGCTGAAGACTTCAGGTTCCATGTCGTGGAAACAGACGCAGACAGAGACAGACCGGTTTCACTGCATTCAGATGAACAGATTCCAATCATTCAGGCCCCTATCTACAGATCAGCATACACAGGTCACACAAGCATATTTCCTGTGGGTATGTCAGGTGCAAGAGATTGGGCCCCTGATAGAAATCCTAAAAATAATTCATAATACACAAAAAGAATCTAATAATAAATATTAAGATAAAGGGATTTAGTATTAAAAAATAAAGGCATAAATTAAATTAACTTAATTAACAAAAGAACACGTGTTTATAATATATTTTAACTTGACTGTGTTTATGTGACATGAATAAAATGAAGGGACTAAGAATTTAAAAAATACACAAAATGTGAAAAAAGATTAAGATAAAGGTTTTTAGTGAGCTACAGAAAAACAGGTATTACATTAATTAGATAACCCTTAAAAAATATAAAAATAGAAAAACTATATCTTTCAAAGTGACTGGTTTAATGGACTAAAGGGATTAAGAGCTCCTTCACTAGACTTTTACTCCTCGCAATGGGGAATTGAATTAAACAATAAGCCCAACTAAACGTGACAGATAGTATGCATTTTTTAAATTCAATAATAGCAAATAGGGCAGGAAAATATACAATGAATGTATTAAAACAATAATTAAAAAAATAAAAACAGATTGTTATAAAGGGGTTAAATAATTCAAAATATATACATTAGGTTAAAAGAAAAGGGGTGGGTTGGTATATTAAATAACACATTTAAATTAAAATGGTAAAATTAATGGGGAAAAACTGTAAACATGTTTTAATCTGTGTATTTGTATCTGCTGCTCTGCTTGTAGTTCCTAATGATGTCCACCAGATGGCGCCTTTACACATGAAACCAGAAGCTAACAGGTAAAACCCACTCAAGGGAACTTTCAAGTGTTTTTTTTAACGTGTTATTATGTTGATTATGAAATCATTTTGACCTCTACCGTATCTCAGAGGGGAATATTGTACATTTAATACTACATCAGATTCAATATCTTTCAATCGGTTGATTATCAGCAAAACAATTAGATAAATTAAAGTGTGGAAAATAATGAATAAACTATATGTAGCCTGTATGCGTGTGTGTGTGTGTGTGTGTGTGTGTGTGTGTGTGTGTGTGTCTCTTCACTTGGAGCCACTGCACCAACCATTTTCATTTAGGGAATGTGGTTTCCACCTTGTCCAACACTTCCTCCCAGCTCTGCCTCTGAGAGTCTTCACTTCCGAATTATATTCTTAAGATTTTAAGTCCCCTTTTTTCCCCAAGAAGACTAGGAATGCTCCCCGAGCTCCACTGACCCACCAAACAAGCCTCACTTTTTTCCCAGTTAACCCTGGCTCAAGGGTTTTCACACACAGAGACAGCTCCCACTAAGGACACTAGAGAGCTCTGAAGCTCCGAATCTCTCCAGGGCTGTTCTGCCACTATAGGCTCACCACCAGCTATGAGCTCAGAGGTATTACCTATGGATGAGGTGATGCCACAGCCTCGGCTCTGTGGTGTCTGACTGGGCATCAGACACCCATTTCAAATGTTATTACTCATTATTGGGCATAAGTAGTGGTTATCAACATCATAGATATGGGTTAGTGGGGTCTTTACATCTCCAGATGTGAGTGTGGAGGTCAGGAGGGTGACGGATTTGTGTCCTATGTTTAACTTTGGTTCTTGGAGGCTTAACGACTTCACTAATGACATCATTGACCATTAATGTTGCTGATAAACTTTGTCCTCACAATAAAACTAGAGAAAGGCCATGTGGTTTTTAAAGGTCAGAGTTTACCTTTACAAAGGTTTTAAATTCAAGGAACTAGTAGCATATTTCATTGAAGTCATGTTGTTCTCATGAAACCAAAGTGTTGGTTAAGGGGAATTTATTGATCAAACTCATCTACTATAAAGGTCAGGGAATGCTCTGAGGGATGACCACAACCAACAGTATCAAATGTCAGTCTGGTCCAAAGCAAGACATCTTGAAAACTATTAGCCAATGTGTTAGCCACCTGTATGATCAACTGAATATACAATTGCAACTCTTACAGTAGGCTTATTGACTTAGGGCCAAAAACAGACAACCTTTCCAAAGTGGTGCACTCTCCTCTGCCTACTATAAGCATGTCATCCATCCATTTCTGTAACCGCTTCTCCTCTTGAGGGTCGCGGGAGGGCTGGAGCCTATCCCAGCTGACACTGGGCGAGAGGCAGGGTTCACCCTGGACAGGTCACCAGACTATCACAGGGCTGACACATAGAGACAGACAACCATTCACACTCACATTCACACCTACGGACAATTTAGAGTCACCAATTAACCTGCATGTCTTTGGACTGTGGGAGGAAGCTGGAGCACCTGGAGGAAACCCACGCTGACACAGGGAGAACATGCAAACTCTGCACAGAAGGGATTGAACCAGGAACCCTCTTGCTGTGAGGCGACAGTGCTAACCACTACACCACTATAAGCATTTACTGTATATCATCAAACCCTCCAGTAACCCTGAGTGCAGACACTCGCACATAGAAAATGAATGAATGTTCAGAAACCATTCATCTGTCAGCTTAAATGATTTTGTGGGAATAAGGTCTGCCTTTTCACACATGTTTTTTCAAGAGATAAAAGTCCAAACCTTTGACTGACTGTTCAAATCCTTTGGGAGTTATAATTACCTCACCTGAGAGTCAGTTGCTGTAGACCCTGGCTCCCAAAGCTGGTTGTAAAGACCCTGACCCACACGGTCCCACTGTACCAGCACATAATCATGTCACTAAATGATAAAAACATGATCATGTAGACAGAATGGAAAAAAAGTAACACCTGCATTTTATGTCAAGTAATTAATTTGCCAGCAAACAGCAAGATATGGTGCACAATGCCAAGCAAATGAAAAGCAGGATTAAAGTCTTAACCTGCAGCAATGTTTGTTGTGTGTATTATAAATATGTATTTAGGTTAATGAAGTAAAAAATATGCAATTATGTAAAACAAATAGAAATTAAATGTCAACTCCTCAAACTCACAATTATTTTTCTTTCTCCCTTCGGGTCTTGTCTGCAATCCTTTTCTAGCCTTCAGCTGGAACTATCTTTAACAATATGCATCATCACACAGATGGTTAGGGCCGCTTTCATCAAAATCTCTTATTGACTCTTTTGCAAATGCAGTTAGAGCAGCATGTGATGCACAACACAGACACATCCAGGCTGGCAGTTAAGATGGCAAGCAGCGGTTAACATTGCTGTTTCTACTTAAGCTGTGTCCATGTGTCATGTGTTTGTTTTGCTGTTGTAGTTGAGGTCAGATGGAGGGCAGACTTGAACAAAATGCACAAGTCTTCTTCACTTTGTTATTTTCACTTTTTTTTGATAGATTGTATAATGCAGAATAAGTGAAAAGATTTCAAAGTGAAATTCAGAGTGAAATCATCTGATTTGAGACTTATATAATCTAAGATTATGAACTGATGGTGAATCCTAGGACCAACCACTGGTCCTTTTGCAGGTATTGTAGTGTTCTCTGTGCACTTAATGGACCTTGTGCAAGAAACAATATACAAACAAATTTTATCTTATTTTTTCTTTTCATATCCACAATTTGTTCTTATTTTGTTAGGACTCCTAGGATTCACCAGTGTTTCCTTATTTTTGCTCTTATCTTAGGTAAGAGAAAATTTTATGAGTGGTCGAGAGTCCTTTTTACCAAGATAAGACAAAACATTTTCACAGTCTCTAATTTTTTGTCCAATGCGAGGAAAATTAAGTTTTAGATTTTAGGAACAGAAACAAATGCATGAATGTCATATAATTTAGATTATTATGTTTTAGAGTGATTATAATGACTGGATTATTGTCATGAATCCTTCCTGATCTGTGTTCAGTATTCACTCAGTAGTTTCTCCTGTCATTCCAGATCCTGCCATTCCCCCATGTCTGGCCTTCATTCATTCCCTTCACCTGACGCTCCAGGCCCATCTCCTCACCTGCACTCTATTCCTTCATCAGCTCCTCAGTATATATACTAGCCCATTTCCCCTTGTCCTTTGCCATATTGTCTTAGTTTTTTGCTAGCATTCCAGCCCTTACCTTATCACCTGAAGATTGTTACTCTGCCTGATTCCCTAGATTCTGACTCTACGCCTGACTACCTGGACTCTGATTCCCTGCCTCACCCCTGTCGGTTAAGTTTGCTCTTTCTGATTGATCTCTTGGTTCTGACCCTTGCCTGTTTGTTGGATTAAACCTTGTCGTGCTTGTGCATTCAAATTGAGTCAGTGACCGTATACCTTTTGTATACCTCCTGTTTTTTTATACCTCCTGTTTGATGTTGAATAATAACTGAGAGGCTACTATTATATTTAGGGTTCGGGCAGCTAAGCTGCCAGGGCACTATTGTAAACCTAGGTATTCTTCTTCTTCTTCTTCTTCTTCTTCCGAGGAAANCTTGTCGTGCTTGTGCATTCAAATTGAGTCAGTGACCGTATACCTTTTGTATACCTCCTGTTTTTTTATACCTCCTGTTTGATGTTGAAGCAGATCTCTCTGGGTCATATACACCTTTTAACTGAGAGGCTACTATTATATTTAGGGTTCGGGCAGCTAAGCTGCCAGGACACTATTGTAAACCTAGGTCTTCTTCTTCTTCTTCTTCTTCTTCTTCTTCTTCTTCTTCCGAGGAAATCATACTTCCCATGGGTGAAAACTCACCAAACTTTGCACAAAGGTCCAGTCTCATGCCAGATATCCTCAGCTGTAAACTCAAGCCAATAGTCCTGATGGTGGCGCTACAGCAAGCGTCTAAAGTTCAAAACTTTGAAA
>NC_065508.1:2809004-2825563 GCF_006386435.1 Epinephelus moara | reverse complement strand
TCACTGACTAATTAGCTCAGTGAGATAGAAATTGATTCTTAGTCTCAGAGGTTGTGAGTTCAAGCCTCAGCTGATGCAAAAGGCAGGTTGTGTTGCTAAATTCCTAAATGTCTTCCAATTCTTCTGCTTGTTGCTCAGAATTGCCTAAAAATGCCCGGACCCGACCCATCGCTCTGCAGCAGCTATAATTAAGACTGTATTTTATTTTCCTTGTGTTTTCTGAACAAGTGAATGATATGCACTGAGGGGTTTTTTGTTAACTGCTCTGATTGAACTGCACGCATGTTTTTTTTTGGTGTTAGTTTGTGTTTCTATGTTTGTGTTTCTATGTTTGTGTTTCAGGAAGAATAGTCTTCAATATGGTGATGACTAATGGGGATCCACTTACAATAAACAATAAATCGTCTCAATTATTAAACTTTCTTTGTGGGCCAAAGAAATACTGCTATTCTTGGTCCATTGGTCCCAACTACTGTAATCTCAGTTACTGTGCATCTGCTGACCAGTGGTGGGATGTCATTAAGCACATTTACTCAAGTGCTGTATTCAAGTACAAATTTGAGGTACTCATACCTTATCTATTATTTTTAACAGTATTCTAATCTCATGCAACTTTCTACCTCTATTCCACTACACTTCAGAGGGAAATATTGTATCTTTTACTCCACTAAATTTATTTAATAACTAATAACTATACAAATTCTGCACACAAATAATATGAAAATATACAATTGCAGCTGAAACTGTTAGTCAATTGATTTAAAATTAATGTGCAACTATTTTGATCATTGATTAAATTAGCCTATTTTTCATGCACTCTGTAATGCTAGGAGTACACTCTGGTAGCATCTCTACTTTTCGGCATGTGCCAGAGACTTTGCACACAGCACCACATCTGCCGTTATATAGTGCTTAGGGGGTGTTACCTATGCTAATGGTTACTTATGATGGAGTGGATTTGCCACACCTGGGTAAGAGCAGATGTGGGCAGTTAAGAACTTTATGTGCATCTGGAGTTGACTTATCTTATTTTTTCTCTTAAGAGAGAAAATATATAAGAGCAATTTAAGAGAATGTCGCTCTATGAGGCCTATTGTCCATTTTACATCCTCAATTGCAGGGTCTTTGCGTTCCTCCTCAGATAAAAACATGCAGCTAATTAAGTCAGGGCAACTCTTGACATGAATATGAGATTTGCCATGCAGGTGGCAGCCTTTCTGCTCAACAACATGTTTAGTATGTATTATTCTGACAAGTAATCCAAAGTTAAATATAAAAAATACAAAACAATGAAGGACGTTTCATGTAATTTTTACTCGACCTCAGCCATTTCAGCTGCATTTAAAAACTTCAAGCAGTTAATTAAACTTTCCAAAGTCTTTCGAGTTACATCAGAGTAAAAAGCTAAATATGGTCCACCACAGCAGTGTCTTCCATCCGTCTCAGCTTCTGTGGTGCTTGGTCTTCTAGCATGGCTGGATGACATTGTTCAGGACTGCAATGACGGACTGGACATGTATTCTCATCTCTATGCATTCAGCTCTCATAGAAAATGAGACACACAGCACCTGGGAGTAAACAAAAACAATGCATTACAGTTTATCAGCAAATAAATATACAGCATACATTCACATATCTGAGCTTAAAACTTACAGAAAGCCTTTTCCACAGCCCAGAGGTCCAAAGAACAGCTCTGTTGGGAGGCAAACCTTTCTACACACTCCCTTCAGACTGGGGCACGACCAAGGGAAGGATGCCGCCTCATTCTCCACAACTGTAATGATGGAAATCATTGTTAGGGAACATTTGGATCTTTTGAAGTGGAGCTATATGAGGTACTTATCCACAGTGTGTTAAATACAGTAGATGTCATTAGATGTTACAACACCCCCCAGTTTAGAGAAGCAGGCTGGAGTTTGACAAGGAAGCTAAGCAATGGGGACAGCAGCAAAATGTATTTTAGCCACCTAAAAAAGTTCCACTTAAGAGTTTCAATTTCAGTTTAAGTGTACACTATATTTAGAATATTTTCACTGCTTTACTTTACCATCAGACAGTGATTTCCAATTGAGAAATGAAGCCGATATATTGCTCTCTTCAAAGCCAGACTCCATTGACAAAATCAGTAGTTTAACATCACTGAACTGCCTCGATCAATTTTTTGTTTGTGTTGTTGTGTGTCTTTGGCGGTAAAAGCGTTAAGTTCAGATTTGCCAAAGTCACACAATGAACTAACCAATCAAGGCAGCGGTAGAGGAAACAGCTCCTGCGCTCATTGAGCCAAAATTAGTGTTTTTGTTGATGGAGTCTGGTGGCCTTAACAGGAGTAAAAATGGGGAACTGAAGCCGTTCACATCCTCCCCACTGGAACAGGCTGTCTGACGGAAAGGTAAAGCAGTGAAAATAGTCTCTATGTAGCGTACACTTAAACTGTTGTAAGATTTATTAGGTGGGACTTTTTTTAGGTAGCGCTCCACATAAGTACATTGCTTAGCTTCCATGAAGGCTCTCTTGCTGCTTCTCCAAACTGGGGGCGTGCCGATGGTCATCTACTGTATGTAATCCACTGACCACGGATGAGTACCCCATCCACACCCACTTAAAAAAATCCAAACCATCCTTTTAATATTAAATAGTTTAGCTGTTAAAAGACTAAATCCATAATCTATAATCTCTGGAAGCATACAAATATGCAGATTAAAGCCACAAAAACGTGCAAGATATTTTATCAAGACTTACCATTAAGCAGTAAGACAACAAAGAGCGCCAAAACAACCACACGATAACAAGACATTCTTGCGAGTGATACTGTTGCTCCAGAATGAGGATTAGGCCCAGGTCCGTTTGTATTTTGGTCAGAGGGGAGGAGTGAAGATAATTTGAAGCAGCATACTGGTCACTGTGTTTTATATTATAGAATTATAAGAATTCTAGAGAGAACATGCTTTTCATAATCACATTTAAGAAACCTGCAGCACTCGGCCAAACTCGTGACCGAGTGTTGTCATGAGACAAGAGACACACATTTCCAAGAAGCTGCATGTTTTACAGCTGATTTAAAACCCGTGAACATGCTTAACCCTCATTGCTGAGACTGAGGACATAAGCACAGAGGCCAGCTGTCTCTGTATTAAACATCAAAGAAGGCATTTTCCCACAAATTGTCACTAATGCAGCTATTTCTGTAGAGGAGGGCAAGGAAGGAGAACATTTTGTAAACAGCATTAGGGTTTAAATTCCAGGGTCAGTATGTGAAACATTTCCAAACAGGATCAATCCACAACTTTTTAAAAAAATATTGTTGATTTAATTAATTGATTTTAATGTCATTGTTCTGATTTTGGCGAGCTCATTTAGAAAAAAGCTCAAGGCCTTGGCACATTCCTTAAAACTGAGTCACCTCAGTAGAACGCAGGGGCACGGAAAAATTTAAAGATCCGACTGCAAGATGGAGGAGAGACTCATATTAACCGTCTCCAGCTACCCCATAGTTTATGATATTACTTCCAGGGAATACCACGACCTCGACAAGAAAAGAGAGGCCTGGAGAAGAATTTCTCTGGAAATGGGGATTCCTGGTAAGTTTATTAGTATGATAGGCCTACGAAATAAGAAAGAAACATTAGCTGTAGCTATAGGTGGCATGTAAATAGCATGCCATGCGAATAGCCTACAATTCTCCCGCTCTTTAAAAGACAACGCTTCCGCCGCCGGCAGCGCTTTCCAGCCGAGACGGCGAGAGCTGGGGTGTCGGCAAATCTGCAAACTTTCCGGGGTTCAGGTAAGACATGTGACAGCTCATCAGGGTTTTTGAATGACTCACTCAGAGGCTCCCTCTAGCCGCCATCACCAGCACCATGGATGTTCAACCCTGCTAGGCCCCCATAATACAAAGGCCACCGCCTCTGTGGTATAACTCCTGGTACTGGCAAGGTGTGCGTGCAAGGGTGAGAACACAACCTATGAGCACCTTGCATTGCAACATTGGCCTCTTGAGTTGCCCAACTTTAGGACTGCAACCTTAAACCAGGGATTAGCTGAGGCCTTGTTTGAGGGGCTAAAGTTTACCATCAAAACATTCATGCATTTGAGTAGATTCCACCCAGTAAGTTATAATAGAAGTCACATTTTGAGCAGCAGTTACTTCCTCAGTGGTGAGACACTGGAATATACAGTATTATTCGGTAGAATCACATTGAACACAACAAACACACCAAGAATTAAAGACACCTCCTACACTGCCACGTGTGGGCAGATAAATCTTATATAAAACCAAATCCAGATTACCACTGCTTCCACTAATGTTGTGTCCGTTACTGGTCACCGGCTAAGTGAAGGAGCTGCATCTGAATAGAGTTGTGTATCACACCCAAAACACTAGTCTATAGTTAACAAAAAATGCCGGCACGAGGTGTGACTGGTTACCTTACGAAGCTTTCCCATCCCCCTCTAGGACATAGTTTATTTATTTCAACTTTGCCCTCCGTAACTGCCCCTATTTCTCATCACAAAGGATTTGTTTCATTTCATAGGAAATAAATAGCTTTCCTAGCCTTTTACATGCTGTTAGAAATAAAGCTGAAACTTGTCACAAACCAGAAACCAAATAAAACAACTAGGAAAACATGGTTGTCTTGTTTAATTGTAAATGAAATAAATTTGTCAACACCAATATTCAGCTGAACGTATGATCATCTGAAATAAATGCCTGAACATATTATTGCTGCACTTTGCATTAGCACAGAGGTCATGGCACCTTGGACACAGTTTCATCAGTGTTACATCAGCTTTTCTCCAAAGGGAAGTCATTACCGTTTTCCTCTCATCCCCTGACTCTATTCTCAAGGTGCTGTCCAAAGAGGTCTCACCTGACCTGTGGCAAAACAGTGGTGTGACTTCTAATTGCTTTCTAGAGGAATGAAAACACCAAGTGGACTAATGACCTCTAATGAGTGTGTTTATCCACCTGTGGCTTGCATCATTGGTGAAAAACAGTACATTTTTAAAGCATTTAAATTCTGCATTATTATGCATTATTTATTGATTAATGTGATTAGTAGAAGTCACACAGAGATGTTTGAAATTAAAGGGAAATCGCAGCATTTAGGAGAAATTAGAGTAAAACAAGTACAAAAAATAAGAGATTTTGAACACAAGATGTTAAGGACTGCAAAGTGCTGTTACACATAAATAAACATGAAATCACACTGTCCTTCTCTGCCACACAGTCAGGCATGACAGTCGAGCAGTCACATTCGTAGCGTACAGTCACTTAAACACAACACCACTGCCTTGTCTCAGCTGACTGGACAGATAAGCCAGTTACCAGTTCTGGGGCAGCTCCTTGTGATCTGAATCCTAAATGGCATCAAGGGGTGAATTCAGTTTCATCACCATCCGTGGTGCTTTTGTGGATATAGCAGCTGTGCGACGCCTTCAAACTTGTGCGTCAACTCTTGTACAGGCCATTGAATCTTTGCAAAATGTTTTTAATGTGGTTCAACATACCTTACTTGATTTGAAACTTGTTCTCAATGCAGACAAGTCGAAACTCATGCTGTTCACCAATGCCAGAAATGGGCCACTAAATGTTCCTTCAGTGGTTCCTCTTGATGGTAACATCATAGAGGTTGTAATTTTGTGTAAATACCTGGGCATCTTTTAAGTCATATGTGATGTACTTGGTGAAGAAGCTGAGGTTAAAGTTGGGGTTTTATTTTCACAACAAGATGTGTTTTTCTTTTAATGTGAAAAAGCGTCTTGTTGCTGACACCTTGTTACCTGTACTGGACTATGGTGATCTGTTATATATGCATGCCTCTGCACAATGTCTTCAGACGGTTGATGCAGCCTACCATGCCTCCTTGAGGTTCATTACGAACTGCAAACCCCTCACTCACCACTGTGAGTTGTACTCTAGGGTAGGATGGTCTGCGCTGGCCCTGCGTAGGATGCGCCATTGGCACACGTTCATTTATAAGGCTATTCTTGGTCTGCTCGCACATTATCTGTGTATATTTATTGCGCAGAAAGTTGGGCAGTACTTTTTGCATTCTCAAGACCTCTTCCTGCTTAATGTGCCATTTGCACGCACCGATCATGGTAAAAGGGCTTTCAAGCATTCTGCTCCGTCATGGAACACACTGCAGAATGTGTTGAAACTTCATATTCTTATTACTTTGACTGCTTTTAAATCTAAAATGAAAGAAATAGAGTCTGAATCCTTACACTGTCAGTGTTTTGATGCATAAATGCTTAATGATGTGTATTCTTGAGATCACTGTTTTTATGTTTAATTTCCTGTATTGTTGCTTTTATTGTTGCTGCCTGTCTTGGCCAGGTCTCCCTCGCAAAAGAGATTTTTAATCTCAGTGGGACTTCACCTGGTTAAATAAAGGTTAGAAAACTAGTTTTCCTCTAATAACCTCTGATGCTACCCTTTCCCATGGGTGATTGGATAAAGAAGCTGCACTGATTGCATCCTATGTGTGCTTTGACATGTTTTGTAGAAAGCACAGCCTCCTCACTTGAAGTTTGGCCTTTTCTGGATTCCTTTCCAGTAGAAGTGGACAAAAATGAACAAAGAAATATTTTTTAACGACTCTTTTTAGTGTCCGGTATGTTCCAGGTTAGCCCGACTTTTCATACTTGCCCGCTTGATGTTATTGTAAGGTACTGCTGAGACCTCCATTCACCAAGGCCAATGGTGCATTTACATGCTCCTCCGATGGATGTCTTTATGAGCTTTGACTTATAATGTGAAAACAACATGGATGCTACAATCTACATGTAGTACTATCATGGAGAAACTGACACCATATTTTGTAGAAAGTATCAAAACTTGAAAAGTTTTCGAATCACTATTGTCCAGGTCTGAGGTCAGTTTCGGGTACTGCTACTTAAGGAAAACTTGGGGCCACTCTCCAGCTGGCTGACTGAGGTTCAGTTGATGTGTTTCTGTTTGGTTTTGTCTTGAATTAAACATGGAAATTGGTATTTCACCTCGGGTAAAATCAGAACACTGTTACAGGCACCAAGTAATGGCTGATTAGCACATGTACACAAACACAGGTTAGGTGGACTACTGTACACGGGGGGTTTTCTGATAATACCAAAACTCAGAATAGCTGCTATCGTCAAACTGTTTCATTTAAATCCAAAGTTCAGAAAGCTACATGATGCACCGAGGGATTTTTAAAGCCTCATGTCAGAATGAATACGATACCATTGCATGTTATGTATAATGCAAAGTGAACATCAGTCAGTGTGAAGCAGTAAAGGGACTTCTGAATGATATATAGGCCTACCATCTGAACTGCACATGTGCCATGTTTAACCTTTGCAAAAGTGTCTGTGTGCTTTGTTTGATGATGTAAAGCAGTTCAGAGGAAGTAACAAAGTTTGGTAACCCTGGTAACAAGAAACCCATTCATGAAAAACACACCACTCGTCCACCCTGAGCAGTGTTAAAAGGACACCTGCAGTGACACACTGCACTCACTGCATGGAGAGGACAATCACAAAGGTAACTAGACTCAAGAGTCTCTGTGCTAATCACATGACATGTTTGCCTGCAGCTTAGACTCTTAGAGACTTAAGTTTGATGTAAATTCTGGCTGATGTTTGGTACAATTATCAACAATATTCAAATGGTTTTCCTGACCCTCTCATATAATATGTCATAATTAAATGATCTTTTGGCAGGTACAACTGTGTTTAAACATGTAAATGTCTTCCTTTTCAGAACTGAATTGTAACATGAACACAACAGTGCTAACATTCACAATGACTGCGTTCGCTGCCGTGGAAAACTACAAACACGGGCTGTTTGCTGTATTCCTTCTGCTGTATTGCATTACTATCATTTTGAATTCACTGCTCATTACTGTCGTACACCAAAACAAAGAGTTGCATCAACCTATGAATGTGTTCATCTGCATGTTATCCATCAATGAAATGTATGGCAGCACTGCACTGCTTCCTGCAGTTATGGCTGTGCTCATATCCAAGACTCATGAGATATCTGTGAAGTGGTGTAAGGCTCAAATCTATTTCCTTCACACATATGCCAGTGCTGAGTTTTTTATTTTAGCTGTTATGGGATACGACAGATATGCTGCCATCTGCTACCCGCTGTGTTACCACAGCATCATGTCTAATTCAAAGACAGGCAAGCTTGTTGCATTAGCAGGTATATACCCACTCGTTGTGTTTGGATGTTTTTACACACTAACCTTACAGCTGAGCTTCTGCGGGAAAGTCATACCGAAATTATACTGTGTGAACATGGAACTGGTCAAAAATTCATGTTCAAATGCATCGCACATAAGTATTGTGGGACTTGTGTTAATTCTGTTTTTGGTTGTGCCTCAGTTAGTGATGATTGTTTTCTCTTATGCACAGATTTCAAGAGAGTGTAGGAAATTATCAAGAGCGTCCCAAAGCAGCGCTCTGAAAAAATGTATCCCACATTTATTATCTTTGCTGAACTACACTATCGGTTCCTTTTTTGAAATTATCCAAACTAGATTTAAGATGAGTCATGTTTCTATTGAGGCACGGATCCTCCTGTCTTTATACTTTGTCGTCATTCCACCTGTTGTCAACCCAGTGATGTATGGACTCGGTACACAAATAGTTAGGGTTCATATACTGAAACTGTTTGTTAAGTACAAGATCCTGCCAACAAATTTACTAAAAATAATGACTGCAGCTTAAATACAGGTTGATAAATTATTTGTGTTTCAAATACTATACTTTGATATAGAATTGTATCTGAATTGTATGTCACAACATTTCTTAGCAGTAATGCTCTTTATGATGCAGTTACTCTCACAAGACCATCTGGGTTCCCTAAACATGTGCTGTCCATTTATTTTGCCATTTGAGTCTTTATATTCATTTCAATGGATCTAATGTTAAACAGAATTAAATGACAGAACTTGTCGTTCAAAGCTGTGGTTCAAATTTGGAAATGGAAAACAAAAAAGTTATGACATTTTGTCATATTCATCAATAAGGCATGATTGTGCATTGTATTATCGGCCCTCCCTGCACTGTTTACTTCTAGAAGGTTCAAAATTATATTGTTGAAACCTTTTTAAACATTTGATAATAAGAGTAAGAAAGCTGAAATTAAAGTGAGGACTTTCAGACCTAACATAGGAAGTTGGAATTATTCATTCTTCACTTGTCCTTTTAATTTCATGAGTAATGTCACATAACATTTGCTTGTAATTTCTTGTGCTGCAAACTGTAATTGTGTCCTGTACCTGAAATAAAAGTATATATAGTTTTGTGGGTTTGTTTCATCATCATTAAAGCCAACACATTAATAAATACATGAATATGTGTTTCAAGAGAAAATACATGATGTCTTTTGTTAGAGCAGCCAGATCAATAATCACTATTAAAAGGTTATTTAAGATGACGTGTCACAGCACTGTCGAACGAGATCTTAATCTGCCAAATTGCTGTTTTAATCATATAAGTCAGGTTCAGTGTCACTGACTGCAAAGCTTCAAAACTATAAAACTTTTCCAGCACAAATGCTTTTCATTCATGCTTTATTCATACTTATGAATATTGTTAAATCTAAAATATAGAATAAAAAACATATATTGCATAATACTTTAATAATAATATTGGATTTTTATCATACTGTTGTATCGCAAAAGACAAATTTGCAAAGCCTGAAAACCTGCTGTCGAGCATTATGTTCCAGGATATTTAACACAGGCTCTTGCACTGTTAATTTTCCAGGGTTATTGCATGTTTTTATCTCAACACATAACAGTCTGCAGTAACCTCTGCAGCAGCTGCAGCTGTCTCTGTCAACAGTTGACACTAGGGGGAAAGCTCATGGTACATTTCCTGACTATCTCACATTATTTACATGATGAAATAATAATAAAATGAACTGTGCCAAATCCCAAACATAATTCTGAGCCAAGTGGAGTGATGACGGAAGAGGGAAAAAGAGAAAACACACGTTATCAAGTTATTTACAAAGCCCAGTGACTATTCACTCAAATTTATTACTCGTAATTTGATGAATATACAAAATACTATACAAAAAGTAGCCATAGTGACAGATTTAAAATAGTGTAGCAGATATTTGCTGTCACTATTGTTACGTCGAGTGATTTCTAAAGTTAGACCTGAGCATGTAGAGTGGCAAAATGACAGTGAGATAAAACTAAAGATTGACTGTGATGGAGAGTTTTAGTTTGTTGGGATGACTTTCTGTGCAGTGTCAGTGAAAAACTGAAGGGTTATTAACCTGTGAAGGAGCTGTGTGATCAGGGTAGGCCTCTGCGCTGAATGTTCTGCAGCACACTACAGTACATCAATGGCATCATGCCAGGGTCCTAGTTTTAAATTACACAACTGTGCTTAAGTGAGCTAAACTTCAACACAGGGTTCATTGCAAACAAAATGACAATACTAAAATAATATGTCAGTTAATATATTGTATTCGTGCCAGACCTGGCAGATTCAATGCCCCCGCTCCCCCCTCTGGTTGGCGCCATAGGTGGCTGCTCATGTTGCCTAAAGGAAGATCCATTACTGGGCCTAAACATGTTTACGAGGATAAAAACTGAATATGGTACAGAGAATTATGTTGGATATAATTTGTCTGAAAAGCAGAGCATCTTTATGTGCCCATCTGTGATCTGGTATTTTACCCTTGACTGTGGAAACTGGACGGTATGTTAACTCAGAAGAAGAAAGGCGGATTTGTCCAATGTGTTGTCTAAATGATATAGAAAATGAGTTTCATTTTGTTTTCTACAGTCCTTTGTATTGTGAGCTGTGTGAAGTTTTGTTTAGTAAGGTCAGAATGGACGTTGACTTTATGAATATGGACAATGCACAAAGACTGAGTTGGCTGTTCACATATGACACATATAAATTAGCCAGGTATGTGGAGAAAGCCTGGGAGAAGAGGAAAAAAGAAGATACGTAAAAGTTATGTTATATATATAAAGTTATGTATTGTCTGTGTTTCTTTTTCAACATGTTTTGTATGCAAGACCAGAAGATGTACGTTTTGTAAAAAGTGGTGTCTTGTAATCCCATGAGGGATGGGCCAAATATATGGCACGACACAGAAATAAAAAATGAATGAATGAATGTTTAGCAAAGCTGGACATAGTTCATAATTCATAGTTGCTGCTTTGTGACTCTTCACACAGGTGCCACATGAACTGCTTGTTCTTCCTCTCACATGATCACGCTGCTGTTGTTATAAATAATCTGTGCTGCCTGCTTTAAAAAACACTGTGAGAAAAGCTACAGATGCACTTCTGCAGATTTTACTGTGGAGTTCTTACATGTGCTCCTTCCCCCCAACCACAAGCACACAGCAGACAATTAGCAACTTAGAAAAATGAATTACAGTGATTAAGTCAAAATCTAATCAAACTAGCATACCAACTCGTCAAGTGATATAATTAAACAGGAAGAAGAGCGCACACAGCAAATAATTTGGCCAAGCCTCTGTGAGTATCTTTGTATAGGCCTTTATATTGTGACAGTGTGCAGTAATGCCAAACCCAGCTGTGCAGCGATGGGTCGGGTCCGGGCATTTTTAGGCAATTCTGAGCAACAAGCAGAAGAATTGGAAGACATTTGGGAATTTAGCAACACAATTTGCCTTTTGCATCAGCTGAGGCTTGAACTCACAACCTCTGAGACTAAGAATCAATTTCTATCTCACTGAGCTAATTAGTCAGTGACAATTCATGTGTAGCTTCACAAACTGACTAAGCCAGACGTGCAGGTTTAGCAGCCGTCCATGCATGGAAAAGCAGATTTCAAACCACTGTAAAAAATTCAGTTATCGAAACAAAAATCTGAAAATACACATATTGCATCTAGACAGCATGGAGATGTTGGTAATTTGTTTGTAACAATGATTGATTTGCTCCATAAGTGAAAAACTGATGTTTAAAATTGCCATTTTTACATTGACTCCAATTGTTCACATTAGAGCAAAATTCAAAATGCTGTCAAAAATTCAGTTTTTGAGATAAAATTCTGAAATTTGCCACACATCATCTACCATGACTCTAGAATTTTGTCATTTTTTTCATGAACATTGAAGATTTATTTAGCAAGAATTTGCATGTATATGTTTACAGTACCGTTTACAGTCAAACATTTTGATGCACTGTAGGCTCAATTTTTGATAAATCAAAAATCTGAGAAACATAGTTTTTGTAGGACAGTCTGAAGATGCTCTGTAGCAAGTTTGGTGTCAATTGAGCAAAAATTGTGGGAGGAGATAGGTTTAAGAAGTTTTACAGTTTTTGAAAAAAACAGAGTGATGAACTTCATAATTTTTAATAGGTTTAAATGTACAAAAGTTTCTTCAGTATTGGGGCTACAGTTTGATGAAAGTTGTGAAGTTGTAGCACGTATGGTTGATTTGTTATGAATTTTCAAAGTTTTGAACTTTAGACGCTTGCTGTAGCGCCACCATCAGGACTATTGGCTTGAGTTTACAGCTGAGGATATCTGGCATGAGACTGGACCTTTGTGCAAAGTTTGGTGAGTTTTCACCCATGGGAAGTATGATTTCCTGGATGGAACTTCTACACGGTCACACTTTAGATTGCCTTTCGTCATTCTAATATCTCTTTGAGTTACCAATGCTGTTGCTGCTGCTGGAGGGACAACTTTGCAGGCCAGAGCGAAAGATGCATCCCCTAAATCAGAGCTCTTTGATACAGGAAGTGGCCAATTAGAAAGTACCAGAATGTACCAAGTGCCCCCCACATCATGAGGGGGATATTTCTTTCAGCTATGTTGGTTTGTTGGTGCTTTTGTTTCAGAAATCCAAAACATTTGTACTGATAGACTAAGTGCCCAGTTTTTTTATGTGCAGAGCTGCTTGTCTTTGTATCACAACTTCATTTAAAAAACTGGCCTGATCAGCCAGTAAATATGTTCCCCTTTCTGTTCAGTTCAGTGGGTTAGTTCAGTCTATTGAGTTTTATTCAGTTTTTGTTAAGTCAGCATAGTATGAGTTACGTTCTGTTTAGCTGACCTCATTTACAGATCCAGAGTCACACGTGTGCAAGTCACAAGTAGGTTTCAAGTCTTAACCTCTAAGTGTTACCTAAGTTAGTGTGGTGAGAATCAAGCAAGTCATGCCAAGTCACTGCAACAAGACAAGAAGGGCAAGTCACGTCATTGCTCATGTCAAGCACAAGTCAATTAATATGAAATTCCAATGATTCAGTAAGCTGGTAAGTTTGCTAAAAAGACAAATTCCTGTACCTTTCTTTGTGGGTTTTGTAGTGTGCTGAAGACGATGGAAGTTGAGAAGTTGCGGTGGTTGTATCACTGATTTCTGAGCTGCAGATCTCTCATACCACTGTTATCTTGTCACTGATAACGTAATCCTTGAAACTAAGTTTCATTATTTCTGCCTGAACTCACCACCTGCCATGCACAACTTCTGCAGGTCTGCCTCGTCCTCTCAGGTTGCCAGGTTTGCTCGCATTGCAGAAAGTCAAGTCTCAATTTGCGTCTTCAGTCAGACTGGTGTCAAGTCATGTAGCTGAGGTTTCCCACCTCTGCCCAGAACTGTTACATACTTTGTAAGTTGTTGGCTTCATTTTTGGGGGTTATATAAATCCCTTTTTCTGAAAATCCACCTATGAATCCTGATGCCCGCCAGCTTGGGCCATCACACTCATCCTATCATAATTTAGTTTAGGTCATGTAATGTTTTAGCCTTTCGGTTTGCTGTAGTATAGCTTAACTCATCTTATCCAATATTCTTGTTCATGGTCAGTTTCAGTTCGCACATTGTTTGAACACCTGTCAATATTTTTTTTAATAATTGTGTATAACAAACAATATTTGGAATTCTTTATCAGTGTGTTTTTGAATGAGCGAGGGAAACAGCTGAATGAATAAACATGCTCATTAGTAGTCAGTGTTGCCCCTTGGAAGCAATTAGGAGGTGCTTCATAATGAGAGTGAGACCATACGCAACCTGTGAACAATACCTGGAGAATATATTATGACCTTATTGTTAGTGTGATGAAACAATTGCAAACACATTGGCCGCGTTTCCCAGATCGCTCTTAGCGCTAAGGAGATCTTTCACTAAGATGAAGTTGTAAGATCGAGCTGACCAACTCTTAACAGTCTTCTTAGCGACCAAATGCTCACAGCTCCATGCAGCTGCCTCAGGCACATTAATATTACCCTAAGCAAGGAGAAGTTAAAACATATTTTGATCTATTTTATACTTCAGATTTATATTGTTTAGCATTAATTGGTGACAGAAAAGAACGAATTTCATCCTGCATATTGAATCTTGAATCTATATGTTTTATGAAGACCCTGTGCGCTCAGAGGCACGTGCGTCATGCTTGAGGTGCACATTACACACACTTTACAATGTTACAATTTCATTTAGCAGACGCTTTTATCCAAAGCGACGTACATCTGAGTGTTAATACAACAAAAGCAAGATCTAGTTAGAAGAAAACATCATGATTAAGTGCCCAAAAGCAAAGTTTGAGTCCGATAGGAGCAGTGCACAGAGGCAATGAGGTTTATTTTTTATAATGTAAAACATCTGCAATCTGTTCAGTCAAGTGCAAAAGTGTTCGCTTTACATATGTCATGAGTAGTCTTTAGGAATAAATCATGAAATTATATCAATTCCTTGGGACCATCTGTGTGTAAATAAATCATGAAATTATATCAATTCCTTGGGACCATCTGTGTGTAGATTTGACATCCTTACTTTATAATGTGCATGATTCACACAACACATGGTTGAAAAGGAAACCAAGTTTATTCAAACATAAGATAGCCTAAAGCGGTGGGACCATCACCTGCAATGAAGGGAGGTTGTGCAGGTGGTAATAGAGGGCTGCCGGGTGAGGCCACCCCGCATGTGGACGCCGGGCCTTGCTGGTGCGGGTTGGCGCACGGGGACAGGCCTTGAGCTTGAGAGTGTGCAGGGGACGTCTTTGTCGGGCAGGCTGATGCTGAGGGCAGGGAGGTTGGTTTAGCTGCTCTGGCCCCGCTCCCGATTATGGCTCATCCTCACCTGAGTCACTGTGGGATGAGAGGCCCTCGTCCCCCAGGACATCTACCCCCCCTCGATACCCTCAGAGGCAGCCATTTTTTCAGCGATGGCGTGCCAAATGCGGTTCTTGGCCACTATTTTTTTCCCCCCCTTTTGTTCCACCGAAGAGTGTGTCCCGCTGCTGCCATACTTCAGGATGGTCATCTCCTCTGAGGTGAATGCAGGTGACCGCTTGGCCCGCTTGCGCCCTGCTTCTGCCATTCTGTCTTAATGTGTGCACCTATACCCACAGGTCATTTTATATCTGCGTAAATGGATGTAATTGCTACTTGGATACACCTGTTACCTGCAATTACACGCGTGCGCAGCAGGGAATTAGTGCTTTGGGTAGCAGCTGTGTGTTTTCACACATCTGCACATATATGTCACATTAACTCATAGGCGTAGGATTGCGTAGGGACAGTAGGGACAGTAGGGACACGTCCCTACCAATATTCAGTCCCTTCTGTATTGTCCTTACCAATATAAACACTGGCTGTCGGCGTCCGCTCAATATGGCACACAAAGGGTTAACAATCGTTGGTGTCTCCCATACGTAACGTGTGATTGGTCCTCCCCAGCGCCGCTCTCTCTTTGTGGGTGCGTGTCACCGTACAGTTCATGGCAGTTCGTGAGGGAACGACACATACATGCACGTCACCGTTAGCGCTCCAGTGATCTGTGACTGTCTATGGTCCTGATATGTCGTGCGCACAGCTTACATTTCAAATTCGCATTCTACAAACAAACGTGCAGATTTTGCGACTGAAAAATGAAACGCCAACAGGCCCAGCACCAACAACAGTCCTTGATGAACTGGATGAAAAGGAAGAAAACAGATGTGAGTCGGTTGGTTCAGTAAATAAGCTAAAAAAAAACGTATTTTCTGCCAACACCTATTGATGTTAGGCTAACTGAATGGCGTTCCTTGGCAGCTCTTTGCTAGATAATGAGATGCTAATGAGCTAATACTAGCTGAGCTAAGTTTGGCAACTATTAGATCAATATTATATGCCAGAGAACATGAAATTCCACTTCACATGCTCCATCAGCAATCATAGATGTCATGTAGTGATGACACAGTTCACATTAATGTTTGTAGTAAGATGACCTGATAGACTTAGGAGAATAGAGCTCCACTGCTCCCAGTAAAAACACCAACACTGAGTCATATTCATGTAAAAGATATTGGGTGTAAGTGCAACATTTTGCACACTGTTGTATTATAATGATTTTGGAGCATTTACATTTTTGTTGATTTATTTTATTTATGTTTAACATGATGAAGCTGACTAACTCTAACTTGTGTTATGGCTGTTCTTTAGCCTATATACATTCAGATGTTGTTTAATGAATTACACAATTGTAAAACATACAGTATGTTTTCCTCAGGCTACAACAATCAAAATCTATGACTGTTGCATCTCAAATTGTCCCACTGTTCACATGTCTTGCATCA
>NC_065508.1:2794048-2805823 GCF_006386435.1 Epinephelus moara | reverse complement strand
CAGGTCTGACGCTACTATGCGCCCCGGCTGTATCTAGGCTAACGGCTAACATGCTAACTATTATTTTTATGTCACTAGTCACTTGAAACAAATTTAGGACGATAGGAGACAGGTTGAAATAAACCGAAATTTCCCTTTAAGGCATAGGCGATATAGGCGGCGGTCGCCTAGGGCACCACATTGTCTGGTGGGCGCTGGGAAAAAATGAAAATAAAAATAATAGTAATAAAAATTCGCCAGTGGGCGCCCATCCTTTTCCGGAGGTAACAAATGAACAAATACAGAAAAAAAAGATAGAAAGAGAGAAAGCAAGCAAGAAAGAAAGAAAGAAAGAAATACACTTTGCACCCCTGTTCCTCAAAATTTTTCATCCTGCCCCTGCACCTGTACTGTGCGCACTGAGAGTGGGGTCTGTGTCAAAATCTGGTCAAGATAGGCAGATATTTACGTTTTACCTGCATTTCATAATAATGAAAAGGTCCAAGCCTTCAGGTGCGGGAGGAGGAGGAAAAGAAAGTCTGATATAGAGGTATGTCATCTGTCTTATGTTATCTTTAAAATGCCGTTCTGTGTGTAACGTCACTAGATGTTTCATTTGTTGCAGCTAGCTAGCTAAGTAGCAATAAAGCTAATGCTACATAATAATGCTACGATAGCTGTTGGACTCAGATAATGTTAAAGATTGAAGGATATGAGACTGAATGGCAAGCCAATAGCTAGCTATCTGGATAACTGCTCCTTCTTGTGCTGAAATTTCGCTGACAAATATCAGTGATAATGACTACCACGAACAAAAACAGATTTCTGCACTGGCTTGCACCAGAGATGTGAGCGCCACTTGGCATCGTAGCGCATTGTAATAAGCTCGACTGATATTGAAATATATCAGTGAATTAGGTCTACACTGGATTACTGGCTTGCAAATTGGCTAATAGCCTATTAGCCAATTAGGCTAAATAAAAAATGCTGTTTTACTACTATTAGTGAGTTCTGTGACATTTTATGATTTACACTTACCCCAGCAGCACTTTTTGTCTTGAAACCATTGTGGTCCCTGATGTTTGTGTCCCCAGTACCGGTGGGGTAATGTGGTTCGGGGGGGCACCAAATCTCAATCTCGCCTAGGGCACCAAAATGGCTAGGACTGGCCCTGTGTGTGTGTGTGTGTGAGACTAACTTTTCCCTCTGTCTGCCAAGCTGCTTGCACCTCCACTGGACTCAGAAGCTCCGGGGACAGCCCTCCATTCCGAAACACCGCCGTTCCGAAACTGATTTTTAAGTCCATATCGAGTTTTTCTGCATCAAACACTGCCGCCCGCTCTCCGGCCGCACTCGCACAATTCTGAAATTCGTTGTACTACAAAAGCTTGAAATGAACGTTCAACTCATTGTTTTTTATTGAAAATATGTCACTGTCTTCATTTATTATGTATAATTTCGCTAGCAGCAAACACATTTAAAAGGACGCTTGTCAAGTCTTTTAACGCGCGCTGTCCGTGGTGCTGAATCCCCACTCCCGGCTGCACTCGCACATCAGTATCCCCGGGGGAAAATGTGTTGTTGAGTGTGCGGCTGATTGGAGGCACCTGTTGACGAACTGCGGGTGTTGTCCCCAATATTCGGAATAGCGGGGCCTTTAGAAAAAATGGAAAACCCCACCATTACGAAGAATGGATGTCTATTTTCGGAAAGGAGGGGTGTAACCAGAAGCTCCACCCCCTCTGTCTTGATTGGTGCGCCTCTGCTGCTTCTGACCGCCCAGCCCACAGCTCATCTGGGTCCCTGATTGGTGCAGCACCAGTGGAGTGGGCCAATCACAGCCACCCAATCAAGGCCCAGCATCTACAAGTGCCCTGCCAGCCTTCAGTCCAGGCGGCTGACTGTTGGTGGCAGCTGGCCTCTTTGTCTGAGAACTTTGTGTTGTGTTAGACAGCCAACTTGTAGTGTTTGTAGCTTGTCATAAGCTTTTGTAGATTTTGTGAACCATTGAAGTGTGGCCAGGTTGTTAGAAACTGTTACGCTTTTGACTGATTCCAAACATTTCCATCCACACTTAGATAATTATCTGTATAGAGACACTAGGTGCAGGGGTGCTGTATTGTTTTGTTGTTGTTTGTTTTTAAAAGCTAGATTAGATAGTCAGAATTTGTTTTCCTTTTATTTTTGATTAGTCAGATTGTTTTTGTGTTGCTTCCCTTTCCCCTGCGGGCTGGGTTGTAACAGTATTGTTTGCTGATATTAAGAGTATATAAAAGCTGATCAGTGCAGTTGAATGACACAAAGCTGAAACTTATCTCATCTCAGATAGTGTAACTGTATTTTTTGAAATACTCAGATGCTCGAAGATAGATTTGTGTCGTCATGAAAAATTTCTCTGAGGTGACAACTATTCATCTGTCTGATTACTATGGAATGGAGGGCCTGAAGCCACTGTACTTCTGCGCCTTCCTGATTATCTACATAACCATTGTTGCTGAAAATATAGTGTTAATTGGAGTAGTTTACTGTGAAAAAATCCTGCATGAGCCAATGTATTTTTTGCTGTGTAACTTGGCTGTGAATGGACTGTATGGAGGCACTGCCCTACTGCCAGCAGTACTTAGCAACTTGCTGTCACACTCGTATGTAATATCTCTTCCCTTTTGTCAGACGCAGATCTATGCTGTTCACACGTATGCTATCACTGAATTCACCATTTTAGCAGCTATGAGTTATGACAGGTATGTGGCCATTTGTTATCCGCTGCTTTATCATACAATCATGTCACAGAGAGTTGTTAAACTTATTGTTTTCACATGGTTGTACCCCATGCTGGCATTTATCATTGTTTACATTTTCACTCTTCGGCTGCGGTTCTGTGAGAGAACCATAGAAAAGGTGTACTGTATGAATTACTCACTTGTGAAACTTGCCTGTACAGATACATCTGTTGTTAACATTGTTGGCCTACTATCTGTGGTTCTGTATGCACTGCCACAGCTTGTCATGATCTTTTATTCATATGCACACATCCTGAGGATATGTGTGTTATCATTCAACAAATCCAAGCTCAAGGCCCTCCGGACTTGCACCCCCCACCTGCTCGCCGTAACTAACTACTCTATTGGGTGCTTTTTAGAAATAGCACAAAGTCGATTCAATATTAAGCACCTGCCTTACCAAAGCAAGTTGTTTTTATCCGTGTACTTCCTGATATTCCCACCCCTTCTTAATCCAGCAATCTACGGATTGAGTATTCAAGTCGTGAGAGATCGACTGTTTAGGCTTTTCAGCAGAAAAAGCAGGCAAGTAACAAATAATGTAGCCAAGAGGGCTGCTGGTACCATGCATTCAAAGTGTGTCCTGCATGGTGCTGTGAGGACTGATGGAAACACATGACATACAGAATCTCCTGTCTCTCCATGTTGTTTAATCACATTTGCTATTGAAAACCAAACAAGCCCAGCAGGCACAGAGAAAAACATTTGGAGAGTTAAATTCTTGTCATGCCATGTGGGCTTCTTGAGGCATTAGCGGGCTGAAGCTCAGGCCTTGTGCACATAATGTGCTGAGCTTCAGTCTGTTTGTCTGTGCCTACGTGGACTAAATATACCACTGGGACTTTAAAACGCACCTTTGTCTTTCACACTGTCTGCTCTGTGAACTCTAACATGAATACTGTTTGTTTTAATTTTCCTGGCTTTTCCAGTTATTTCAGATGAAAATAAATGCAAAAACTTATAATGTTTTCATGTTGTTTTTGGAAACCTGATGTTTTACTTCTTGTAAAGGGTTGTAGTGCAGTGTTTTGCTCAAGTGTATGTTATCCTTGGCTTTTGAGGATTTATATATAAACTCTTTTTGTCAGTTAAGTGCTGTGAGTCTCACAATTAGCTAAGAATGAATAAGTAAAGTAGTGAAAGTAGTCCTTTTTTTAGAATTGAAAGTTTTATATGTTATTCTAACAGAGGGTGCAGATCCTAGCATTATAGTTTTTATAATTTGCTGTAATTAATAAAGCATAAATAGTCACTGCTTGAGATTTCCCATCATCATCATCATTATTCTGTAGCCTCCTTGTGTTGTTTTATTGAAAATATTAATAATCAAAATTTTTAGAAATTAATCTGTTGAGGTTTTTTATATATATGAACCAAACTAGTGAATTTGTGCTGGGTCTGGGTGTGAAATGTAGAATTATTTAAAGGGAAAAGAGATGACTTCACTGTCAATTAGGATATGATAATAGGTTGCTTACAGCTGAAATGATTGTCTTCCACACAAACAATGAAAAGACAAATATTTATGTGCCCAATCCTGTGTGCTTATAAACACAATATAAATAAAACATATTACACAACATTAATCATGGATTTATTTGTGGAGCCTCTACAACTCTATTACCAAGATGTAGCATCCAAATCTGCATTTTCAACATAATTCTTTCATCAGTCATTGTTCATATAGGACAACTGGATCAAGAATCTTACTCTAAAAGCCGACTGAGGTCAGTGAATAAAAGGAAAGAACTCCTAAATGTACCATTACGTGCAGTATCACAAGACAAGACGTTATATAAAGGTCAATAATACGGTATAACATCTAAAGAGAAATGAGAAAGTCGCTGTGGAAATTCACTGCACCCTTTATGTGCTGTATTCTATTTTGCTCTCTGTCTGTTTGTGCAAGATAGATAAGAATACAAATGAAAACAATAAACTGTTTACACAGAAAGATAAAGACACTGTATAGGACACCTAACACATTACTAATAATCAGGATACTCATATGTACATGCAACTTTCTCTTTGCAGAGGCAAAGAAGCCCACTGAGGCACTGTCCTGACAAAGGTTACGTTTTTGTAAACCTAGTTCAATTGGCACAAATGGATCCCTCTACTCAGTGCTTAATTTGAGCCGGAACATACTGGAACGCATACCAGGATCTTTTCAGAAAAGGCCCTGGTGCGTTCCGGAACTAATTTGCATGGGTCTAGAACTTTTCACATCTAAAAACTACATACAGTATTTGCTGATGTCACTAATGTTGCAGGGTGGAGTACCATAGTACTATGGTGCCTCACATACCACTACTGTGGGATAAGTTCAAAGTCCCATCGCAAGAGGGTGAGTGTCCATGCCCCGTCCAACGGCGCGCGCTGGTCAATAACGGCACGCGCTGGCCACCTGGCACTCAATATGCTGCTGTAGTGGTTTGTTTTCCAGACATGTGAGTATCTTTGAGCAGTGAAAGTTATTATTTATTTCTTTTTACTTGTCGGCAGTGATTTGTTTTCCACAGAGCTCTACATGTGAGCATTTTACTCGCATTTGCAGCTAAAAATAGTTTTGTGCCAGCAAAATAAATCATTCAGCACGCTGTGCGAGTACGGATTTCAACCAGCAGCAGAAACGAAAGGCGAATCCTGCTGGTTGTGGGTTGAACGGGGGTCACAGATAGGAATACGGTGATCAAATAACCTACAGTGGCTCCGCGGCGCAAGATAACGGCTTACCGGCGACAGAGAAGTCCAGCTCCAGGTCCAGTAGCCTAATTTCCTCTTTCGTTGGCGTCATGACTGCCCAGTAGTACCTGGACAACCGAGCCCACAGGTATGTGGCGTGTCAGAGGAGAAACGAGCCGTTCACATTTCTCTCTTTGTGGCAGGTAACGCTCCACAAACCTCACCGCACTTTAGGGACTGTTCTTTACTTATGAAGGGACTGTTCTTTACTTGTCAGGGGAGGAGGGTGGCTGGTTGAGTTTTATTTTATTTATTTATTTTATTTTGATCCCCCCTATGTTAATCACTTATTGATGCTGTTTTTGAAGTATGAATAAGTCAATAAGTAATTTATTCCATTGAAATATCATTGATGTATTATAGAAAAGTGATTTATCTTTTTATAAATGACAGAAGGCAAATCTGCCTCATTTTTGCTGTGGTATTGTGATACTACTCAGAACCATGATACTTTTCACTGGTATCCTACCGTAGGTCCCAATTTTGGTACCGTGACAACACGAGATGTCACAACCATTCCATTCGGAGTTGCGCAGTGAGGCGGCTCGGGTCCCGCAGTGTTCCCCCACTCCCACTTTTGAGAGTAGGGGAACACTGCTTTCTCAGAGGCCCAAAGTGTTCCCCTACTTCTAATTTTACAAATTAAGCACTCCCTCTACTGGATTCCATAGGTAATACTCCTCTAATCACAAGCATGCATTTGCACACTGAGACAAGCATAAACATAGCCCGCCTATCAGGACAAGCCTACCCTTTTTCAGTGAGCGGTGCAGCGGCGACAGGTCCCCTAGGTAGAGGGCTCCACCTGTGCTAAAAGAACTAGGGTTACAATATCGTAACCTTTGTTCTATCTCACACTTGACTCTATGGGTACAGTGGGTGGAGCCTGATGAATAAATGCCTGTGGCTACATAGCATCAACCCAGCTCCACTGATCCTGACCGGCTTGAGGTTAGTCGCCATAGCCTGCTCACTTCTTTATATCCCAGGCCGCTGCAGTGGAGAATTGGAGGGCCCCAACCAACCCAGGTGATAAACAACTGAACTGGGTAGAACTGTTGCCTAACCCTGCAGGGGTCAAAAGACAAGCAATAGACACCCTGCTCACCACATTTCCTGGGTCATCAAGGAGCACGGAAATATGTTGGTGTATCATACCCAGAGGGGAGTCAAGTTCAGCACTCCTGATATACCCCCAACCCTTTTCACCAGTCCTGTGTCATTCCAGCGAGCACAGACCGTAAAATGGAACCCAACGTGTCCAAGAGATAGAACTGTATGAACAGACGGGGTGTAGACCACAATGCTGCCGTACATATGACCTCAACACTCACCCTGCTGAAAAGACCGCTAACACTGCTACACAACATGTGGAGTGTGTGCGGACCACAGTGAGAGGGTTCCTGCCCACATGCCTGGAGGCTTGAAAGATGCACTCACAAAGCCATCTTGCAAGGCATTTCTTGGATAGGGCCTTAATGGCCACATCGTCACCAAAGCACACTAATTGTGGTTTAGTGCATCGGATAGGGGCCTTGCATTCTACATAAAATGTCTAACTGGGCAGAGCAGATGCAATTTTGCCTCCCTGTCCCCATCATGGAGTGGAGGACAAAAAGCATCTAACTGTATTACTCTTGACCTAGACGAGCACCTTGTGTTCTTGGGAACAAAGGAGGGATTTGGTCTGAGAGAAGCCCCTACTGTGGTCACCATGAAACACCAAGCAACTGACAAGGCAGTTAGTTCACATGCTCTCTTAGCTGTGGTCAACACAAGCAGCAAAGCTGTCTTGAATGAAAGTGCCTACAGACAGGAGTGCTCCAGAAGCTTGAAGTGATCCTTCATCAATGCCACCATCACCAATATAGACTATAGACCAATATCTAATCTTCCCTTTCTTTCAAAGATCCTTGAGAAAGTAGTCGCAGACCAGCTGTGTGATTTTCTCCATGATAGTAATTTATTTGAGGAATTTCTTTTTTTCTTTTTTCTTTTTTTTTAAGATATTTTTTGGGGCATTTTTTAGCCTTTATTTGACAGGACAGAAAGGTGTGAAAGGGGGAGAGAGAGAGGGAGTGACATGCAGCAAAGGGCCACAGGCTGGAGTCGAACCCGGGTCGCCTGTACGTGGGGTGCCTGCTCCACCACTAAGCCACTGACGCCCCGATATTTGAGGAATTTCAGTCAGGATTTAGAGTGCATCATAGCACTGAGACAGCACTAGTTAAAATTACAAATGACCTGATTGCTTCAGACAAAGGACTCGTCTCTGTACTTGTTTTATTAGATCTTAGTGCGGCGTTTGACACAATTGACCATCAAATTCTGCTACAGAGACTGGAACACTTAATTGGCCTAAAAGGTTCTGCACTAAGCTGGTTTAAATCTTATTTATCTGATCGTTTTCAGTTTGTTCACGTTCATAATGAATCATCCTTACGTACTAAAGTTTGTTTTGGAGTTCCGCAAGGTTCTGTGCTCGGACCAATCCTATTTACTCTATATATGCTTCCTTTAGGTAACATCATTAGAAATCACTCTATAAATTTCCATTGTTATGCGGATGATACTCAGTTGTATTTATCGATGAAGCCAGAAGAAAGTAATCAATTAACTAAACTCCATAACTGCCTTAAAGACATAAAAACTTGGATGAGCACCAATTTCCTGATGTTAAATTCAGACAAAACTGAAGTTATTGTTCTTGGCCCCAAACAACTCAGAGACTCTTTATCTGATGACATAGTTTCTCTAGATGGCATTGCTCTGGCCTCTAGCACTACCGTAAGAAACCTCGGAGTAATATTTGATCAAGATTTGTCTTTTAATTCTCATTTAAAACAAACCTCACGGACTGCATTTTTTCATCTGCGTAATATTGCGAAAATTAGGCCTATCCTGACCCGAAAAGATGCAGAAAAATTGGTCCACGCTTTTGTTACCTCTAGGCTGGATTACTGTAACTCGCTATTATCAGGTAGCTCTAGTAAGTCCTTAAAAACTCTCCAGCTAATTCAGAATGCAGCAGCACGTGTACTAACAGGAACTAAGAAACAAGATCATATTTCTCCTGTTTTAGCTTCTCTGCACTGGCTCCCTGTAAAATCCAGAATTGAATTTAAAATCCTACTGTTAACTTATAAAGCTCTAAATGGTCAAGCTCCGTCATATCTTAGAGAGCTCATAGTGCCATATTATCCCACCAGAACACTGAGAACGCTCTGAGAACGCAGGGTTACTCATGGTCCCTAAAGTCTCCAAAAGTATATCAGGAGCCAGAGCCTTCAGCTATCAGGCTCCTCTCCTGTGGAAACCCCCCCCCCCCCCCCCAGTTATTGACATGACCCTCTCCTCGTCAGGGGCAAGGGTAGTGTCACTGGGTCCGCCACCACCTGTGCCCTGGCTCTCTCGCCTGGCACTTGCAGTCCTCTTTTTCGTTCGGCTCTGAAACTCCTGCTACTTCTGTCTCACCGCCACCCAGTCTCGCGGGCCGCAGGGGCTGGAGGCACCCATTTCTTCAGCGATGGCGTGCCAAATGCGGTTCTTGGCCACTATTTTTTCCCCCCTTTTGTTCCGCCGAAGAGTGTGTCCCGCTGCTGCCATACTTCATCCACCAGGATGGTCATCTCCTCTGAGGTGAATGCAGGTGACTGCTTGGCCCGCTTGCGCCCTGCTTCTGCCATTCTGTCTTAATGTGTGCGCCTATACCCACAGGTCATTTTATATCTGCGTAAACGGATGTAATTGCTACTTGGATACACCTGTTACCTGCAATTACACACGCGCGCAGCAGGGAATTAGTGCTTTGGGTAGCAGCTGTGTGTTTTCACACATCTGCACATATATGTCACATTAACTCTTTTACAACTGTCAGCGTGCTGCCTGTGTGTTTCCATAGTTTATACCTGGCGTTTTGTCTGATTCTCAGTGTAGAGTGATATAGTCCATAAATCTGTCAGTTTTGTCCTTCCGTGAACTGGTCACGTTAAGATAATCATTAGCAGAGACACAGCGTTGATGAATGCAAGCAGGATACAATGTGATCGGGATACAGTCCTTAAGTTCATTTGTCCTTTAATCCATCTTTCATATTTTTGTATAAATATTATACATTTCCTCATGATTCTCTTACCAAGACTACTTCTTATTTAGATGTCTTGTTTTCGTCATGAAAATAGGTCATTAACAAATATTTATCGTCTTAGTTTTTCATTAGAATTATTAGAACACACATACACACATTTCAGCACCGCGGCAGTGGTCAGCTCCTGTTAAGAGCGTCTTAAAGAGCGATCCTAAGAAGGGCATTAAGAAGGCATCTGGGAAACACTCTTCCCTCCTCAGTTGCTCTTCCTGAGGTTTCTACCGTTTTTTTCCCCCATTAAAGTTTTTTTGGGGGGAGTTTTTCCTTATCCGTTGTGAGGGTCCTAAGGACACAGGGATGTCGTATGCTGTAAAGCCCTGTGAGGCAAACTGTGATTTGTGATATTGGGCTTTATAAATAAAATTGATTGAAATTGATTGACTCTTATCTTAGCGACCCTTCTTACCAAAGACGATCTTAACTGCGCTCTTAAGTCCTAAGATTGCTCTTAACTGGGAAACACGGCCATTATCAGTATTTGTTATGGCCGCATCTCTTTCTACCTTGTGTGTGTGTGTGTGTGTGTGTGTGTGTGTGTGTGTGTGTGTGTGTGTGTGTGTGTGTGTGTGTAAGACTAACTTTTCCCTCTGTCTGCTGTTGTGGAAATTCTCTGTTGCTGGTGAATAATGAAATAGAGACTTCTGCCGGCCGACAAGGTTTTTATTTTCTTTGCAAAGAAAAGGTCAATCAGCACATGAGCAGTCAGAATGAAGAAAGACCCCGAGCATGGGAAAGCTTAAACATTATACCTGAGGACCGCCTCTTAAGATGTGTTTCACACCCTTCTGTCTGCGGCAGGGAGTGGGGCCCCTACCCAGTCAGTACGTTTACATGACACCTTGAAAAAACCGAATTATTGCCTTAATCCGACTATAACTGGACAACTGAAGTGCATGTAAACGCGTTACTCCGACTAATATCGGAGTTCTCCAACTCCGATTAAGACACCCAGATAATGCGATTGGAATTCGATTTTCTCCGGCATGTATACGCCTTAATCGGAGTTAAACTAGACAATGCATGTGCGCGTGCTCCACACCCCCCGCGCTGGCGGATGACCCTGGAACAGACAAGACATGCTATTGTTGTAGCCCTCCAACAGCATACGGCGTTCTTGTCTGCCTCTCGAAATCACCATGACCACGAGGGATAGTGTGCACCTTATCTGCACAATCAGTAACACGTACATTACGTACGAGATGAACAAAGCTGTACGATTATCCATCTTGCTGCGAAAATGCCGGTCTGCCGCCTAACTCCAGTTGTTTATTATTAAGTGACGTAATAGGTCAACCGGAAAGGGGGCCGTATTAACCCGCTGAAACGACACATATCGCCACCTAGTGTTGAGGAGGAGGACACGTTCCTGTCAGTAATTCGATTTCCTCAGTTGCATATAAACTGGGACGAGGACAGAAGTCCGATTAGACGCCAAAATCGAATTTTGAGCATAGCTCGATTAAGCTTTGCATGTAAACGTGCTGAGTGTTTTCACACTCTTTTGTCTGCTGCAGGTATTGGCTCCGACCCCCTAGGGTGTGTTTCACACCTGGCCTATCCTGCAGGATTTTGTATCTGGGTGGGAGGTTAAGAGGTCTAGACATCTGAAGTATTTGCAAACACAAAGAATACACAAAGAAATTTAAATTACAATTACAATTCTGCCGAGCTGCCTGCACCTCCACTGGACTCAGAAGCTCCACCCCCTCTGTCTTGATTGGTGCGCCTCTGCTGCTTCTGACCGCCCAGCCCACAGCTCATCTGGGTCCCTGATTGGTGCGGCACCAGTGGAGTGGGCCAATCACAGCCACCCAATCAAGGCCCAGCATCTACAAGTGCCCTGCCAGCCTTCAGTCCAGGCGGCTGACTGTTGGTGGCAGCTGGCCTCTTTGTCTGAGAACTTTGTGTTGTGTTAGACAGCCAACTTGTAGTGTTTGTAGCTTGTCATAAGCTTTTGTGGATTTTGTGAACCATTGAAGTGTGGCCAGGTTGTTAGAAACTGTTACGATTTTGACTGATTCCAAACATTTCCATCCACACTCAGTCAGTGTAACATTGTACTGTACATTTTGCATGACTCAGATGCTCAGAGATAGATTTGTGTCGTCATGAAAAATTTCTCTG
>NC_065508.1:2768513-2793548 GCF_006386435.1 Epinephelus moara | reverse complement strand
CCATTGTTCATACGGGACAACTGGATCAAGAATCTTGTTCTAAACTGAGGTCAATAAATATGAGGAAAGAACTCCTATCTTAAAATGTACCATTATGTGCAGTATCACAAGACAAGATGCGTATAGAGAGCTCATTAATATAACATCTATAGAGAAATGAGACTGTGGCTATGAAACTTGGCTTATTCACTGTGCTATATTATATTTTGCTCCATATTTGTGAAAGATTGTGCAAGGTTTAACTGAAAACAATAAACTGACTACACAGACAGATAAAGATACTGTAAAGAACACCTGACACCTTTCCAATTATCAGGATACTTATATGGATGCAACTGTTTCTAAGCAGAGGTGATCTGAGGCCCTGTCCTAACAGTATCCAGTTATCATACCAGGGACTCAGCTTAGAGGGGTTTAGAGAGGCAGCAGCAGTGCACTGTATAGTGCCTTTTTTGGAGGTGTAAGGGAGGTTATGTTGCAAAATATGCCAGTATGAGTGGCCATCAGGGGCCCCTTTTCCCCATTTTTTTTTCATGGGGCCTCAAACTGTTGCCTGGTTTGCCTCTCCTGATGGTGCGCCCCTATTTCTATGTGATTTCCCATCCTGCTTTGTGTACGGCAACTATTTTTTGTTATCAAAGTCATGTGTAAAAACTTGGCATAAAAGCTACTGTAGCCTTCATCCTCACACTGAATCTTCCCACCCAAATATTCCTGTTAAATAGAGTCACTGGCAGTCATCCAGGAAATCACAGTCACCTTCCCAACATCTAAACGTACTAATTCAAAGTTAATTTTGTGCTGTTTTAGCCTTGAAGACAGCTGAAAATGTCTTAGTGGCAGAGGCCATCATGCAGTGATGTTAATATGGATCCTGGTCTGTGAGGATGAAAATGTGTGTTAGTAACATGTGCAGGCCAAACATCAACTCCACTGTTTTAAAGACACCTTTGTGCACATTAAACCAGTAGAAGTGGAAAGATTTTATTCCTGTTACTTGTGTTTGCTTACACTGTTTCCTGTGTTTATTCTTTGTGGATCGTATCATTTACCATAACCTACAAAAATGTAATGTGTGAGTAAGAATGCCTGAGGCTTCATATACACTGTGTGTGTGTGTGTGTGTGTGTGTGTGTGTGTGTGTGTGTGTGTGTGTGTGTGTGTATAATATATTATTAGCATCCTCTGCGTCAGCCTTTGTTGGGATCTCTGGTAGGAGTAGCGTCTAAAAATAGTCATCTAAATGTGATTATGAGAGAAAACATGTAACAATGGGTCTTACTTGTGTGTGCCCATGCCATACTTTATTCAATAAAAAAGTAATGTAGCTACAATGTGGCACACTTGTGCAATGTCAGTCAATTTCCAATGGCATGGTAATGTGTTTTAGTTATACAAAGCATGCTTGTACATTAAACACTTAATAAATACAGTTATTCTTCTTTTAACACTTAAAAAAATCAACTTCTGCAATTTTCAGGGGCAAATTGTAAAATAAGTCTCAAAAACACAATGCGGTGGAGGAAGGGGTGGACACCAGTATTCTCCAGACCAAACGCACTCAGAAATACAAAACTGTTTTACAAACAATTAGGTAGACGGCATGCATACAAAAATAGACAACTATTCTGATCATTCCTTTGTATATTACAATACTAGTTCATTATTGCCCAGCGTTATATTCTTGTGCTCCTGTGTCGAGGAATAGCTTGCTCTCTATATCTTCTCTCATCTCCCTTGGAAAAGTACAATGTACATTCACAATCACTGAGGCACAGCACTTGATTTACAATTTGTATAAGTACCCCAAAACATTGTGTGGTCACTGTTGTTGTAGTCATGTAATATTAAATATATATATATATATATTTATATACTGTATATAAGCTTAACACCCTGTACAAACATGTCTTTTAATCATGCATAACAAAATGTTGTGTACATCCAAAATAGCTTTTAATTCCTCCGTCAGACCTTATTGAGCGGCTGTACACAACTCCAGCATAATGTTTAAAACGATTCAACAGAAGCGAAGGGAGGCGGCCATGCATGTAAGCAATGAGTTACAAAGCTCTCCGACAAGTCTTTGACACAGACGCAAAGTGCTCATTTGCCATAAACCCTGTTATTTAATCAAGCCAGACATCTTTTTTTTTTGCTTTTCGTAACAGCCCTCATCTTTTAAAGTGGAGAGGGACACCAAGTCTTTGTGCTCCTGCACGGTGAGCGAGGTTGAAGATGCTGTAAAAGGAAAGGATGATGTAGAGCCGAGCAGGTAAAGGGAGGTTTTTGGTGCCTTTAATCTCCAGCAAAGGGATGGCAGCTGTGTGAGGCACAGGCAGAGGCAATACGTTTGAGGTTAAATCACTGATCCTCACAGTCTACCCTAAAAAACCCAGTGACCGGTTTGTGTCTTGAAGAGGGACATTCTGTAAGGAAGTAAAGGTATTAATTAGTAATTAGCCAATAGAGCACACATGTATGAGGAGACACAAATGCTCAATATATATTACCTTAAGTGAGCTGTGGAGGATCCGGAGGCGATGAAGCTTGTCATTGAGCAGGGGGTCATTGACTCGGCGGACAAATGAGCGCTTGTACTCCAGGCGGCTGGCTGATCTGTGGTCAGCCGAGGTGGACAGACTGGTCTGCTCCAGAGCCCGGTACAAATCTCCCAGAGAGTCTGCCTGCATCCTGCAGTCTCGTCCATGGCCTGGCAAGAAGAACAAGCAATCATCAACAGAGATGTGACATTAAACTGAACTCAAGGATGGGATTTTTTTTTACAGCAAATTACAAGTTAACAGCCTGCCTACAGAGAATTGTTCTAAATCATCACCTTTTTAAACTAAACAAGGCGATAATTTAGAAAAAAATCTGTATATGCAGGCTGTTAACTTGTATTTTGCTGTTTAAAAAGGAATCTCATCCACCATATGAAGCTGTAGCTGTAGCTGTAACTGTGACTGCAGTCTCTCTCCGCCCACACATTCACACCAGCAGAGTGTATGCTACCTGCCCAGCGTGAAATGGCAGAGAGCCGAAGCTAACAAGTGACTTGTTAAGGGACTCAAAAATATTGCAAGTTGACACCAAGGTCAGCGGATCTTGAGTTACCAGGACATTTTTCTGGAAAGAAATGTTGTTGTTGAGCTGTTTCATGCTGTGAGTAATACAAATAAAACTGCATTCATCCCCCGGGGCTGTTTTAGTGGTGTGAGATACGTAAAGTACTAATATTACACTGTTAAAATACTTCAAGTGTGACATGTCAGTATAATAAGGAAAAGATTATTTTAAATATAAAAGTATAATCACTATAGACAAATGTACTTGTGATTACTCATGCATAATGTCTTATGTTAGTTAAGGTGGAGCTCATCTTACAATATTTTCTAAAGGGCTGCAACTAATGATTATTTTCATTATGGAATAATCTGACAATTAATTTCTCAATACATGTATGATATTTCTTTTTGGTTTGTAAAGCTTCAGAAAATAGTGAGAAATGTCGTCACAATGACCTCGAACCAAAGTGACATCTTTAGATTACTTGTTTTGTGGGACTAACATTTGTGTAGTTTCAAGTTGTGTAATTTCACAAGCAAAGGCAGCAAATTCTCACATTTGAGAAGCTTTATTTATTTAAATAGTTCAAATTCTCTGTTGAGCGACTAATCAATTTATTGACGAATTATTTCAGCTCTAATGATACTACATGCAGCTGGGTAGTTTCATCAATAACAAAGTATTTACAGGCTCTTCAAAATGTTTTGTATGTAAAATCTTATTTGGTGCCACTGTCAAATAAATGCAGTGGGAAAAAAGAGTATTTACCCCTTAACTGTACAACAGTGGAGGTCGAAATAAATATAATAAAATGGTAATACTCAAGTAAAGTACAAACACCTTCAACATCCTCTTATATACATTAGTTTAGTAAATGTGCTAAGTTAACATGAGTGGTTGCATAGCACTGCTTGCAAAAGATGTAAGACTGAAACTAGAGACTGAAACTATCTGCAAATTAAAATATGTGTATTTGTAATTTAATTGACCCTTTAGTTTAATCACAGTCAGTGCTATTTTAGTTTGTATCTTTTATTAGTTTGTATTTATATTAATTTTGCAATCTTTGATTTCAGTTCAGTTTAGTTTCGGTTAGTTTGCAGCGTGGGTTTGCTCATTTCATTTCATTTTCATTGTTTAAAAATGTCTATTTTTAGTTCAATTTTTCTGAGTTTTAGTAGTTTTTTATTGTTATTATTGACAAGATGGGGGTTAATTGCCAGGGGAAAGATTTAAGAAGTTCAGAATTGATATTTCAAAACAAACACAGCAATTTGTGAAGGAAATTGACTCCCAGTTACACAGACGCCCCAGTCTCAATAAACATATGCACCAGTGCCTCCTCGTGTTTTTTGTGTTGACAACTAAATGAAAACTAAATTTCCTGAATGATTTTATTTTATTTGAGTTTGATTCATGAGTACACAATATTGTTTCAGTTAGTTTTCATTATTTTTTAAGGTCTAGTTTTTATTTTTATTCCACTTCACTAAAATGTTTTTTCAAACCTAGTTTTTGGTTTAGTTTTACTTAACTGTAATAAATTTGCTTCTATTGGAAATAAGTCCCAATATATCGAGACACCAGGCTTTGCAAAAAATAAAGATTAATTTAAGCTAATAACAATTTTAAAGATACCAGCTGTAAACATCATACAAAGGAAGTGTGTAAAATGTCTTTTTTAATTCCTGTTTTAGTCGATAAATATTTTTTTTCTAACTTTATGAGAGCAAACTGTGTTCTCTCCTGTCTAATCAAATAATGTATACATGGTCTTCTTCCTCACAGGATGAACATTTCTGCTCTTTTTTTAATACATCATTTTGTGGTATGCCTCTTCATTATGGCATCCTCTTCAAGAAAAACACAGCTTGTACATCATTCTAATAAACAACCAGGACGCCTCTTCTCTCCTGTTTACATCCACTGCCCTCTGCTGGCATGATACGAACACTGCACTAGTGCTCTGAATCTGTTTGTCGTCACTCTATTTTGTGTTTTGGAAGCAGGGTGGTACAGGCTGAAGCTTTGGGGCTGTGCTTTGAAATGTATCATGCTTTATTTGCCGCCTGTTTTGTGTTTCTTTCTTGTCTTTACAGGCAGCGGTGGAGAGAGTGAACGGTGGAGCAATAGATAAATGAGGACAAGAAGAAAGGACCCTTAGGCGCGTTTCTTTATCCTGTTCAGAATTCAACATTAACATGGGCTGAAAGGATTCCTCCTCGCTTCACCATTCACACACTGCCGAGAGGCACAATGACATCTCGATCGCGCGAGAGAGAGAGAGAAAAAAAGAGAGAGAAAGAGTGAGCGTGAGTGTGTGCGAGAGAGTGGGCTGCCAAGATACATCACTATCAAATAAGACACTAAATTTCATCTCACTTAGGCAACTGCCCCGGAGGCCTTCGAGGGACGGCAAATGGGCTGGCTTCAAATCCAATCCAATAAAGCAATAATAGTGAGTATTCAACCTCTGACATTTGCTGCCTCTGACTGCCTGTTAGCAGCTTTAATAAAATAACTGGCGACAAATAAGCACACATGCTCAACACTGCAGAAGAAAAGACTGATCTGCGTGTTAAAATGAGCAGGAGAGGCCCCTAAGACTGGAGATTACAGGGTGATCTCAGTTATACTGGTAAATGTGAGTCACCTTGATTCCCTCTAATGGTCTACTGCAGTGGTTCCCAGCCTTGTTTGTGTGATGTGCCCCACGGCCCTGTCAGATTAGCTCAAGTTCTCCGTCAGCGACACCAAACCTAATGTTCCACGAATATTGATTTAGATTGATTTTACACTGGATGTTATTTAACATCCTTATTACATAAAAGTGGATATTGTGAGGCAGATTTTTGTACGAAAGACACAGTGATCCTGAAATTGTCCTTGTGTTGAATTTTCAGTCAAATCTGTACCAGTACCACTTGGAGTGGCAGAAGCTGGACATTTCAACAGTTTATTCATTACTTCTCTGCTCACTTGCAAACTAGTTTTCACGCAGCGCTTGGTGTTAGGGTGCTAGAAGTGACTCAGATTGGTGGGAAGCATGGCCTGTGTCGTTGGTCTATGATGAAAATCAGCCAATTTGTAGTACTGTTTGTGTGTGTGTGTGTGTGTGTGTGTGTGTGTTTTCCTCCTGAGCACACATACATGGATGCATTTTTTTTACCCAATCATAATTTATAATTTGTCAAATTAGCTGAGCTACTTAACATTGCTGTCCAAGTATCCATGACAACCACAGGAGTACCCCCTGCCTACACGTACGCACAAATGAATAGTCACCATTACGTGTATGATGTCGGGTTGCAAGCAAAGGTGTGTAGCTCCCCAAAAGTAAAGCCAAACCATCTCTGTCGCCCCCTGCTGGCTGACTGCAGTACAGGTGAATAACCCCATCCCCTCCATGTTAGCAGATGGAACATGAGCCATACTAAAAGATTACAGTACACGTCAAATACATATTTCCTAAGATGGTTTCCATCATTTTAGGTAGATCGTATCATGCTGGTGTGTGTTCAATTGTTCATTTACTGATAAGTTTGGTTTTATTAGTTATTTATTACCTAAAACGGGGATTCACATAATGATTGACAGCTGTGTGTGACAATCAGTGGTGCTGTTTGCAGTTGGGTTATATGGGTGTATGGGTGGGAAGTTCCGTGGCTCTACTTCACGATCACTACTGCAAATGGTGTCACCAGTGCAAGATGGCAGCGGCCATATGCAAGATATTTTGGTTTCATTTTTTTTCAGTGGGAGGAAGTGGACACACATCGTCCATGTTTATATACAGTCACTGGTTACAATTAATTTGTCAACCTTGTTTTGATAAATGACTTAAATTGTTGTCAGTTAATTTTCTATAGATCAAGTAAATGATTGGTTGACTGACAGTTTTAGTACCAGTGTGATACATAAATACACAGTATTCTCCATTTTTCTACACTTGTGGTTCATGTGAAAAGATGTGAAACATAGATGGTGTGTGTCTGACCACTGCCTCTGGGCCGGTCCAGCTGGTATTGATGGGGCTCCCTCTGATCCGATGCAGCAGCGGTAGCAGCCAGGATAGCATGAAGCCCGCTGTCCCTGGGTAGCGTGAAGCTGCGGGGTTTCCCTCCCGCGTCTGAATCGATGCTGGACCTGAGGGGCAGAGGCAGGGCCCTGTATTGTTCTTGCAGCAGGCTGCGCTGTGCGGGCAGGGTGGACTGTCTGCGGTACTCCATCGCCAGTTGGTCTCTGTCCTCAGACAGCATGTTCTCCTCCACTGGAAACGTCTGGAGGTAGTGCATCCTCGCATTGCTCTCCATCTGGTCCTGCCACGAGTTCCGGTGGCCGCTCGTCTTCTGCCCAGGGGAGACGCCGTTGTTGCTGCTGCTGCCGTCCTGAGGCTCTGAGTGGAAGTCGTCATGAGAGGAGCGGGACTGGAAGGTGTCAGAAGAGGAGAGGTGGCCACGCTTCGGTTCCAGGTAGGGACTCACCTAAACAATGAGACAATTAGCAAGTGAAAAAGAGAAGTTTCCAGCATATCTATCTACTGAACTACAGGCCGACAGACTCACTGAGGATGCTCTGGGATAGGTGTCATAAGGTGGTGGCGGACTGTCCTGTTTGGACATCGAGGTCATCTCCATGTCCTCGTGATCACTCTCACTCCAGTAATCTGTCATGAATGAACAGACTGGGTCAGGTTTCTATTTTTATAGCAGAATCAAAAACTCTTCTGCTCTGTAAATGCAGCATTATGGACAATGTGGTCACAAACATTTGTCAAAACAAAGCAGTTACACTCAACCAAGCGACCCTACACATTTTCCACTTCAAAATTTCAAATTTTTCCAGATTGAAATTTCAAGAAGACCTGAAACAAAGTTAAACAATATAATTTTCACAGTCTGTGCAGCATTGTTTATTCACTGTGTCCTTGAAAACAACAATGAACACAGCCATGCAGGTTTCCCTACGCAGAGCAGATAGTCTGTGTACTTTTCTGATAATTACATAACCACATTACACATAAATGTGCAAACGAGCTTAATACTTTGTTATTTGTGATGCAATTCAAAGATATCGCCAGGTTTTCTTCCAAACTAATTTGGTTACGAAAGTCCGGATTTGTTCATTTATAAGGCACTTAGGGCAGAGCTGTGTTGCCGGCTCTGACGTACAGGCTTGGAGGCAGCTCTGCGTAGGAGTGTGCGTTCAGTCACACGCCGTACTTTTTGCCTCGCTTTTGACGACATTAAGCTCGCTCTCGCCCGCACTCTCTCACACAGTATTTAGCATTTTGGCTGTGCCGGCTGCCTGCTCCGAATGCAATGCAAAACACTCTGCTTGTGTGATCAATTTATTTTTAGAAATTCTGAATTTTATATTTTAGAAAACAGACTAGAGGCTTTAGTCTGGAAACACAGATATTTTTCCATACTCTCTTTTCTTTTTTCCATACTTCTCTGGACCTGCAAGTTACTAGAATAAGTTTCCATACTTTTCCATACTGCGTAGGAGCCCTGCACACCTGTGTCAGAATCTTCCCACCTGGACTATAGCTGTGTTGAGACAGACTGAGGTTTGTCTACAGTTATGGGACTCTATAGTTAAATGTTTGTAGCTGATACAAAAATATTCCACATGTAACATTTATGACAATTTTAGCTTCTGAACTGCTGTGTCAGGTCAGAGAGATCAGCCGTCCCCATGATAGAGTGTTCTGACGCTGCAGTGTAGGCGTGGGTGTGATGTAAGTCCAGGCTTAGCTACTGCTGAGGCTGAATAAGGAGACGGGTGAATCTAAGATGTGAGAACTTCCTGTTAAGTTATCTGGAGGTGTTAAGGGTGTAATTTAGCAACTTGTCTGAGAAGGAAGAAGCCCCCTCTTCATAAAACAAATGACAAACCCGATCTCACCCACCCTCCTTTGCAGGGTTTCTACATAGGCTCCTCTAAATAGCTCAAGGGTAGCTTTCCTTACTTCCTGTCCATTTGTAAGAAGCCAAAGAACGACAGAATATGAAAATAACAAGTGCGTCTTCAGCCCCTAAAATTAGCATTTATATGCAGCACAAAGTAGAGATGCTTGAATCAGATGTGAAGTGCAAGTGAAACCAGGGAGAGGTGTTAAAGAGCCTCAGCCACTGATGTAGAAATAAGATTTATTTAGTCAATTCTCTGTTTGCATGTTTGCAGCATGTATAAGATGGAGCTTATACATGAAACATTAATGCTGCGAACCTGTGATATGGATTTAAAACCTCGCCAAGGGAAGACTAGGCAAAAGAATTATCCATGCGTTCATCATTACATATTTATATTAAATTTGTCAATCATGGTGTTTTATATAAGTGTCGACCTGCAACAGACGGCGAATCTTTTGCAGCGGCGTGAACAGTCTGTGACTAATCTCACCTTGGTCCTGACGAATTTTCTCCTGCTCGGAGTAGCCTGCCACTGCCATACTCAGACGACTCAGCCACCTGTGGGGGAAAAGAACGGTCATGACGCACAGCAGCTTGACATCCAATAGAACATTGTGTGCTCGTGTGCATGTGTGTGTCCCTGTTTGACCAATCACCTTACAAAACTGCTCTTTTCAAGGAGAGTGGGCAGTGCGGTGGGTAGGGGGATTCAATTTCCGGCCAGCAGGGGTATAAATGAGGTTGCAGATGTGGGATTGGGGGAGTTTACAGCATGACTATCACAGCCTCATTAACTCACCGGGACATGTCGTCTACATTTTCTGCTGCAAAGTAGAAGGTCTTTATCTTCGGATGGCAAGCCTTAAAAGCGCTGAAAGAGAACCGAGGGTATATTTAATCATATGTATGCACAAGAACAGGGATGTATAGCGCACATTAACATATGAATACACAAGACTGCCGAGGTAAACAGGCGCACGGTCACACATGCACACACACAGACACACTCAGTAATTCAGACTGACACAAAAACAGCAAGACTTTGCATCATGAGATAAACTGCTCTGCTTATTTTCCAGAGCTGTATGTAAGTCTGAGTCAGTTTCATTAAGAGTGCGTGCAAACACAATCCTGCACCCAGGAGCTGAGTGGCATGATTAAGCGAGATATACGAAGGTAAGCCATGATTATAAAACCCTTATAATGACTTTCACAACATCTGAATTTGCTGGCATTCAACCCATTACTGAACAATAAACCCATTAAATGTGCTAACAGCTATTTGTGACAAAGTACAGATTACTGTATACAGAAGCACATCCATTATCTGAACCGTGTTGAACTATGTGGGATTTGCAATTGAATCTTTAAAAGCAAGATTTGTCTTCCTTTAACCAGATCAGATTTAACTTCTCGTGATCTAAGGATCTGCTTCTGGATTTACTTTATGAGGGAGGAAATGCATGCAACACTCATACTCAACAAATGATCAGCCCTCCCTCTGGATACTGCCCTCAGATCCAAAAATCACTGATAAAATGTGACCTACACACCTCTTGTTTTACATTTTTAGCCAACTAACTTTTTGTGTTCATATGTGGGTGTGTGCATCTGTCTGTCTGCAGCTAATCTTGCATACTACTGGACCCATCGGCCTAACTTTTTTTTTATGCACATTTATGACTGTGTGCAAAACAACCTTTTTGGGTTAAGGTGAATCACAAATTTTGAAAAAATAATTGTATCAACTGCTCTGTTTTATACCGCCATTGACTGCTGATTCCTCACTCTTCTAACCCAGCTAGTAGGTGACGTACATACGTGACGGTCAGGCAAGTGTTGGCAGATTCTTTTGTTGGGATTTTCATTTTGAAGTTGACATTTTACATTGCTGGCGTTTAGGAATTGTTCCTGTCCAGATTTGCATGCCAAGATAAGACAATTGTGGTTTGAATTCATTCATTCAAACAGTCATCAGTGGTTGTTTACAACACTCAATAATGTCAGCCAGCGGCTGAAATGCCTTTGTTATTTAACTCATCACTTATGGTGGCAATACACTGAGCAAGTTTTTGGATAATATGACAGGCCAGCGTGCTTGCTGTCAGGAATTAATGTACACTGAATGCCTTTGTGAATTAATTTAATAATAATTGCACAGCAAAAGGCATTTCCAGCAATTAGCTAGGCTAAAAAATTCCTAGTTTTGTGCAGGCCACATTTTGACCTTAACTGTGGCTCAAAAAACTGGCATCCATAAAAAAGTTTGGTCTCATTTCATCCACTTCTGTTTTGCACACTGCTGGACGTACAGCCCTGCACTCCCTGTTCCCCATTCACAAACCTCCAGACACCCCTGGCAGAGATCTGCACTCCACTGAATGCACTTTTCTAGTTATAGATATTTTTTACCATTATTGCACTATGATAATTTCAGTCCTCTGCATCCACTGTTATTAACACTGCAGCTGCTAGAAGGTTTAATATGCAGAAATGATCAGTTACTGTTTCTAAACAGTAAAGCCAGCAAAAGTGAGAGTAAAAGCCAACCCCAGATTTACTCTTGTTTGGAACGAACTTTGATCGCTTGGCGTTTTATACTTTTTTTTCAGCACTGTGCCCACGGTTTTTGTAGCTTCCTCTGGGATGTGTGCTCCTAATGGCCTGACGCTGGGTGGGACCTTTCTATCAAGTCAAGACCTTACCTGCACGCTGTTACTGGCTGTAGGTGACACACACAGAAACATCCCAAACATACCAAAATAAGAAGAAAATCACAAAATATAAGCAGACGACAGCCTCTGGGGAAAAAACTTGCAGTGGGTATGAGTCTATAAATTGTATTTTAAGAAAGTCCTGCACAGTATATATTTGATCTGTTTTATCTTCTTATTCATGATCTGAGATTTAAATTAATACCGTATTGAAAATTATAACAAAGCCATAAATGTGCACATGTGCAGTCCTCCTGTCAGCATACTAAAATGTTGCTGGTTGATAGAGTTAGTGCATATTGTTTGTGAGTCAGTTGTCCTCTGTAAATTGTCCGTTTTGCATGGTCAGTTCCCTAAATTATTCAATATATATGCCAATGGTTTGCCTGCCAAGAACCAATTTACACAAGGTTACCTCTGTACCGATAATACATTTGTAGGACTGTATCTGAATATGCAACATGAGTTTCTGCAGTCATCTTTGTATTCAAGAAATTTGTTTCTAGTTTTGTCCAATTTTGAGGCCAAATGAAAAAGCAATGCAAATCTAAGACGCTTGATCCTTGGTGTTCAGGTGAAAATTGGTACTTACTACTTCCTTCTGCATTCAGTGGCACGATCAATCTTGAACTCTGGGAGGCTGACAAAGCCCTCGGCCTTCTCATCCTGTGACCAGTAACAGCAAAGTTAAATCACAGTGCCACATAATGAATGAAGGCTTAATGCTGCGAATTGTTCTTTTGTTAAAAAAAAATCATCATATTCACCTCCTCGTTCATGTACCAGTACAGGCACGTGCCTTTCAGGATGAACCAGTACTTCTTCCACTTCTGAGAAAAATAGGTTTTAGCATCCTTCTTTTTCCACAGCCACCCCTCACAGTCCCCCTGACCCAAGTCTCGGCAGGAAATCCGCCGCTTGCTGATTGAAGACATGGGACTTCCAGCTGCAGACGGCGGCAGGGGAGCAGAACAGATGAGGGGGTCAGAAAACACTCCTCGAGAAACACCTGCTCCTGTTTGGGTTTGAGTACATTTGAGCGCTCACGTAAAACTCCTTAAACAAATGCCCTTACCTTTACTCTTCTTCTTTGACCTTGACAGCAGTGAGGATCGTTCAAACACCTGCAAATTAAACAAGAATGACATCATGCAGAGGATACCAGTGCTGCTGAACACTTCTACTCCAGCTTATCACAAAAAATTTAGAATTCTCATTGACACAAGGGACTCACATGGTAGAGGGAGGCAGAGTCGGAGCTGGATGTGGACAGGGAGACTTCCATCTGGAGCGCAGGGACGAGCGTGTAATGGGTGGGGCTGCCTCCTCGCTCGGTCTTCCTCCTGTTCTGACTCAGGCTGCGCCCCAGCAGGAAGTCCTCCCCAGGGGTTTTATCTTCACTTGCAAAACGCATCAGGGAATTCTCTGCAGGGACACAACAGAGGCAAATTCAGTGCCACACACACTTGACGGAATTTAACTTCAGAAAATCTATAATTTACATACTAAATGCCCTGAACAGTTCCACCGAATGCATCTGAATCATAGTATGCTGCACCAATTTAGTAATCTCATTTGTCAGTTAAAGGTCCTATGAGTATAATTTAGAGGGATATATTGGCAGACATGGAATATAATATGATAAGTATATGTTCTTTAATCACCAGAAAATATAAATTGTTGGGGTTTTTTAACCTTAGACTGAGCTATTCATATCGACATAGGGAGCAGTCTTCGTCCACAGAATCTGTCATGTTGCACTGCAATGTTTATACAGTGGCCTAGAACAGACAAACCTAGCACTGGGTCTCAATAGGGCCTTTCGCAATTTCACATGGGCCACCGTAGTTAGCAGCCCCTCCGCGAGGAGCTGAACAGCATTGGAAAAACACTGAATTTTAATGTAAAACTGCTTTATTCAGTGTTTTTACCCATTTAAATCACCAGGTCTGTTTGTTTCGGAGAGGAGGAGACCTCTGCGGATAATTCGGCTCCTGGTAAAAACCTCCTGAATGTCTGGATCTTCAGTTATTAGAGGAAAAAGGTGAGCTAACATTAACAGGTGCAGGGCTAGCGGCCCATCTGCGACAAGCTGAGCAGCTTACAAGAAACAATGATTTTTAATGTGGAACTGATTTATTCAGTGTTTTTACTAGTATAAATCACCTGGTCCGACCTTTGTGAATAATTTGGCTTCCGATCATAATCTCCTGAACCATAGACTGTATAATAAAAATGGATGACATGACAGCTTCCCAAAAGTGAAGCCAAAACATCTCATTCGCTCCCTGGTGGCTGGCTGCAGTACAGGTCATAAAGCCCGCCACCTCCCATGTTAGCAGATGCAACATGGGCCAAACTAAAACTCAAAGAACAAGTCAAGTCAAATAAATTTTTCCCAAAGATGGTTTCTGTCATTTTCGGTAGTTCTTATCACGCTGATGTATATTCAGGTGTTCGTTTTCTGATAAGCGTCATTGTAACTAGTAATCTGATGTTAACAAAAAGGGAAATTGAGGGCATAATTGACAGATGTGTTTGCCAGTTGGTATGTTCACCATCAGTGGCGCTGCTCGTGATTGGTCAGACAGGTGATTGGGCAGGAACTCAATACTGGTAGAGATCGCTACTGCAAAGACTCTGGCTTCAAATGTTGTCACAAGGGCAAGATGGCAGCAGTTGTTTCTGGGACATTTTGGCTTCATTTTTGTACAGTGGGCTCAGTCGAGGTGCGTCATCCATCTTTATTTCCGGCTGATGTCCTGAATAATCACCACTAAAAGAATCCTCAGGAGCTTGGCTCATGGGAGACGTTTCAGCTGGTTGAAATCTGCAATCCTCACCACTAGATGCCACCAAGTGCTACACACTGCTGCTTTAACTTAAGTAATTTTGCATCTAGATTATGGATTTTAACCAAGTATTAGTTGCTACAACAGGAAATGTCACAAAACCGATCAAACCTTTATATAATCGACTGTAAGGCCAGTCAGTCGCCTTTAACGATCTCTCTGTCTGAGATCAGTGAATGCTGACACTTCAAAAGACTACCTACAGATGAAGGCTGTTGTCAGGCAGGAAGCCCTCAAAACTTCCAAATACTGTCTCTTGTAGATAAATATAGCTCCACCACGTTTTTTTGAAAAGCCCAAAGGAGAAACATATCACCACCATCCCCAGAGGAAACAAACACATCACTCAAGTCTTTCTTTGAGACTGAAATAAAGCAATTCAGTCTCCTCCCACTCCATTTACCACCTAGCTCGACAGTCACCAACAAAATGTGAAAATCTCAGGATATATTTCTACAGTTGCCAAAGCAACAGTGTACTTTTTATATCCAAACACAGAGAAACGGCAAAGCTGAGAGCGAGAAAGGGAGGGATGAAGAAGGGAAAAAAGGAGCAGTGATAGATTGTGAACACATGGAGGAGATCGAGGCACGAACTGATATCCAGCATGTTATCAGTTTTGACAGGCCAGCTCATCCTTCTACTTTTTGGCTGGGAGATCTGAGAGGGTGAGGATATTATGAGATATCCACCCACTCACCTCAGCTCCCTCTGTCCCTCTCTGTCTCCCTCCTTTCTCTTCCTCCCTTTCTTTTTCTCTCTCCCACTGCCTCCCACTCACCTCTCCTGCTCTCCCTCTTCAGCTTGGCCAGGTCTTCGTTGTCTCCCACCCAGTTGTATTCCACCGGCATTGAGATGGGCCTCAGCCTGCCTGCAGCAAGGAGGCGCACGGAACGTCAATATCACACAGCTGCCCACACACACATCAAACCACCGCAGACGTCTTAAAAAACATCTCAAAAGCATACAGACGTCACATTTGCAGGGTTTTGAGCTCTTGGCTCTCACGATTACAGCAGCACGTCCTCAGACGAGGCAGAGGTCTTACCATAGGTGGGAGTGCTCCCCCTGCGGACTGATGACACCTCTTGATTCTGGTCGTACTCGTAACAGTACAGTATAGAATCTTCCTCCACCAGAGGAAATCGCCGCCGACACTCCTGGTCCAGGTAGGAGTTTGGTGACTCAGATCCCTCTGCGACATGGCCATCTGATTGAGGATCGTCACCCGACAGATTTCCTTTGTCATCTCTATGGTAACGGAAAACAGGAGGTATTTTTATTGTCAGTAAAGACCCAGACTAAAATTAGACAAAAGAAACAATGCCGCCATCAGAATGTACTGTAAGGTGAAAACATCTTCACATGCAAACTGCCAAAATCAACCACAATTTTAGTTTAAAGGAAAAGGCCAGCAATATCCTATATCTTTGTAGTTGTCAACATATCCCATAAAAAGCTCAGAACCAACAATGTGTTAGCCCATCTGTACTTTGCCACCTCTCCAGCCTGTCTGTGGCCCTCAGCCCCGAGCTCCTTCGTTAACAGTTAGAGGAGATTGCAGATATATACTAAATAATCCAGAAGTCATTAGTGTATTTGTTGGGGACTATTTTCTGCTGCAGATTAATACACATTTGGTGCCCTGGTGAGTGTTCACAGCACAGTGTATTTGGTGTATGTGTACTGACTCAAAATAAAATACAGTGTCCATATTTAGGGTCATAAAGGAAGATGTCACCCAATGCAGCTGTGTGACTCACGGATGTATTTATAATAGCTGAGCAGTTTATTGGGTTTCTTGGTCTTTTCATGGGATTTGTTGAAAGAATATTACCAGACCTTTCCTGGAGGTTACAGTAAGTGAAGCTACAGCCACACTGGCAGCGCAACACAGCGGCATTGGCGTGGAGAGGTGGGTGCTGAGAGTGCTGTGCACCCCCTGTTGAGAAGGGTTGCAACAACACAGTCTGTAAATAGTTGGCTATTTTACCATAACTATCTGAATATTTGTTTTAAATTCTTACTGCAAAAGGTTCAGAAAATAGAAAAGATGTTTAAAATGCACAAATGTAATTAATTCATCCGATCTGAAGACAGTGCAGCCAACTTGGCGACTTTCTTGCTAGATGTAGCGACTCTTCAGACCCTCTTAACTACTTGAAAAATATTTCACTCCCATGCATAAGTAATCACAGTCTACAGCTCTTCCGCTATCAGCCCCCCCCCCCCCCCCCCCCCCCTCTCTTCTTGTGCNCCCCCCCCCCCCCCCCCCCACTCTCTTCTTGTGCCGAGCAGTAGGTGTGGGACAGGCAGGAGGAGAGGAGACACTGCTCGTCATGGAAGTTCAGTTCCTATGTTTACTGTGACGCTCTCACTGTCTGGATTGGAAGTGTCAGAGCTCTCATGCCATTCAAATGTTTTGTTGAGGATTCTTCTACTGAATCTAATCCAGCAAAGTTTTAATGCTTCCATTAATGCGCAATGACGTCACCAATATGCAAACAAGCACATGACGGCATCCGGCTACCTTTTGGGTGAGTTATTTCTGACTACTTTGATCTGAATGGAGCTGGCAACACTGTCTGATGTGACAACGTCACCACGTCAAGTGAGGTAAAAGTGCAAAGGTCGGGGTCAGCTAAAGAGAGATTTGTCGTAGCAAGAGCGTGGCTAATCAATAGCGCTGACAGGCTGACAGTTATGAAGCTGCTTTTTAAATCCATATAATTAGGCCACTGGGACATGAGGGACTTCCATATGATTTGCCCAAGGGACATGACGTAAGTGGTTTCAGCAAAGCGACAACTGGATGTTTGACACTATTTAAAATAAAATATTAGGTATGATGGCACATGCAATTCAGACAGAAATTGAGTCTGAAGCAAAAGAGCGCACACTGAAGTGGAGGAGCAACAGTTGGATCTGACTGAGAAGCGGAGGACACTGTCAGTAGACAGCCTGTCACTCAAAGCAGCCAGCCCTTTATGATGCGTAACTTTAGCCTAAATAATAGGCTATGTAAACGTGGGAAGAAAATTCACACCCTGTACAACTGTCATGAATGTTAAAAATTAATTATGGGGGCGTCGGTAGCGTAGCGCCCCATATACAGAGGTGATGCCTCGCTGCAGCGGTCACGGGTTCAACTCCGGCTTGCAACCACTTGCTGCATGTCATCCCCCCACTCTCTCTCACTCCCCCATTTCACTCTCTCCTGTCAATTAAAGGCAAAAAGCCCGAAAAAATAATCTTTAAAAAAAAAATACTATGGAGACCAAAACCATTTTTGCACCAGGGGATTAACATGTTTATTTCTGTGGTAAATTCGGGCATTTTAACATGGAGGTCTCAGGGGAGTGACTCGCTCCCAGAGCCAGCCTCAAGTGGCCATTTAAAGAACTGCAGTTGCTGGAACTGCCATGTTGACTTGCCCCTGAGGTTGCCATTTAAAATCACTGCTAGTGGTCAAAAACTCCACATAGTAACTTTATTTAGTAAAGCAGGTACCACTGGTGAACTGTGTGTTTGATGTGTAAGTGTGACTTCACCTGGGGGTGTAAGGCTCTGCTGGAGGAGGTGGGATGTAGAGGTCCTGCAGGGCACAGCTACTCCTCCTGGATGGAGTGCTTAAAGTGCTGGTAGGCGTGGCGACACTGCTGCTGGGGCTCTGAGGGAAGATTGGCTGTGTGTGAGTGAATGTGTGTGTATGTACGAGCGTGTGCGAAAGAGAGAGAGACAGGCAGACAGGGAGAGAGAGAGGGAGAGGAACAGTTACAGAGATTGACACATAGAAAATTTGGAGTTCACAGCAGTCCAGTCAGTTAGTCAGTCAGGGACCATTTGTTCGGTTCAGGCTGTGCTGCTGAGCATCTCAAGCGTGAAATGAGCAGTGTACTGTACGTTTCTGATGCTCCAGTTCTAACTAGTGCGCACAAGAAGACGGGTCGGTGTGCAGTCTAGTTGTCCCTCTCATTCAGGTCAAGGAAAATCTGGTCATAGCCTACATAGTCTATTAAACAGTACATGGAGATGGATTGCTCCTTGTTTATTTGTGATGCCTCAATGACGAAATATGTATCTAATATCTTTTTAATTATCTTCTTGTCACATTTATGATATCATAATAGGAAGCTGCAAAATCATCAGTTTAACTTGAACAGTCAGAGAGATGTAATCCAATCACAAGACGCCTGTTTTGCAGTGATAAAACATGGACTTCCAAAAAACACTTGAGAGCCTGTTAAATGAGAACGAAGTGAAAATCTTTTAACAAAAGAATACTAATTTGTCACTGCTCAAACTATGCTAATATGTTGCGTAACTCACAGCTGACTAATATCAGAGATGTATTATCGGGAGATGTGCTCCATCATAAGACCATTATGTGTGTCAGAGCTACTGCAGGGCTTCTACGGCACCATGTTCTTTTCAATAACTTAACAGACTATACCTTGACATTGTTAATTTTAGTCACATCTCAGAGCAGAAAACATTAGTTTCTATGTTCTTTTTCCCCCTTTTCTGTCCTCTAAAATGCCAGAAGGAGAGCAAATTCGATTTAGGTGGCAAAGAAGAAGAAGAATGAGGATGTGATGTGAAGGGGGAGGAGGCTGTGCAGGACTGCGCTTCAGGGCCTCAGGGGGGAGAAAACATTTTCTCTGGCCTAGGACTCAAAGAAAGGCTGGGCTACATTAATACACATCCCTCTCATTTCCACCCTCTCTGGCTCAAGCACACGATCCTAATAATATGGTTGGTTTGGCCGAAGTAGGACAACAGATGCCACTGAGGGCTGAAATGTCGACTTGTGAATGAATGATGCTGGAGCTTTCGACCAATTAGTAGCAAGTTGTAGAATACAGTGCAAACCCCATTTAACAACTTACAGTGTTACAAAGCTAATGTGTGTTTCAGGGATCTTGTTTTAAATTGCATCCTACTGTAAAAGTGCCACTGTAATTTAACTCCATCTAAACTTTATATTCTTATATTTTGGTCTTTGATGCACTGATCTGGGATTTTGGTGTCTCGTGTCCAGAGTCTGTGAAGTCTTATTTTGAACAGACAGAAGCACAGAGACACACACGCACAAGACATACCTACACACAAACAGGCATGCACAAACATATCTGTGGGGGATGAATGCAGTAATCATACTTGCAGAGCCAAAGGTTTCCATCTCATGTTCTTGAGCAAAGCAGGGGTTGATGTAAGCGTGCTCTGTGGGCGTTTCTTCAGCGTCAGGGTGACACCTGCAGGGTCCCCACGCAGCAAGTTCACCAAGTTCTTTAGCTGCCAGCCCACCTAGCAAACAACAACAGCGTGATGAGTGTTTCCACAACACACGGGCATCCCCGTGACTCAGACAACAGAAATGATAAGCTGATTTTTCAATGTGAAAATACAGTAAGTGGCTAGTATGGGGATTCAATATCTAGTCCGATTGCTTTTCCTAATGTTCTTCACCAATCAAAAATCAAATTGTCTAACCTTGACCTTACTGACTCTAATCTGTGCAAGGATTCCTCTACTGAAGGGTGCGATATCTGTGCTTTTCCCTAAAATCTGAGATCCAAACATTCACCAAGCAAGCTCAATAAGTCAATCACTGTATCGACGGAAGAACAGACTGTGACACAACACCAGCTAAGAAACCTGAAACCTCCAGCACAGAACAGACTTATCGGTACAGAGAGCAGAGTTTGCATTAACGTAGTTAAAGTTTTGACAGCAAACACGGTAAAGAGTGCAGTTTTTTGGATGTAAACCTGATCCCTTGAGCTTCCTTCCACTATCTACCAAAAACCCAATTGTAACAGATGATACTGTATGTTTCACAAACACTAACACTATGTCAGCCACTGCCAGTTAGCCTACAAGCTAACAGGCCAACGAACAACAACAACAAAAAAACAACACTTTCTACTAACCACTGATATGTCTGTTAGTTGCCTATTTCGGTGTACAAAAGACTCCTCATCTAATGGTACACGTCCAAGGGCGCCTTTGGATGCTAGTGGTCCAGGCCCCCAGGAAATGCTCCAGGCTTTGAAGCCAATTTTCATAGTGGCGAAACAACTTCCGAGCCAATCACGTGATGCTATTGGGCCCAAAAAGTCTTTTTCCCCACTTACTTACATTATAAAAGAGATGTCTGTAAATCTGTTGATACATTTATTTTGAGTGTTACAATCCTTCGAAATGACTTGTTTAACTATCAGGATTTGATCCATTCAGTCAGATAACATTTGGAAAGTCTAGACGAGCCACAAGATAAAATTGTTTCATCCCCACTCAAGGTAGCGGAGCACTAAACCAGAGGTAGCTAGCTTGGCCGGCGGAGGTCTCTTTTGCACTTGCTTTATGGGCCTATTGATGCTGAAGCAGTGCCGAACGTCTGGGTAATTTTACTTCATAGTTTCTGGCCTCGTGCCACTGAGCAACGTCCACAGAAATGAACAGGGTCCTGCCTCCAACATTGTATCCAGGGCAGGTATAAGCCATGCAGATGCTGTACTGTTTTCATTTTAGATCAACATTAGCCATGTTTCCATCAGCCTGTTTAGATGCACATCTAGAAGTATCGCAAGTATCAAAAATTATAATGGAAACGCCAAAATTCGAATTAAAATCCCCTGATTCGCACAAACTAAAATACGCTCGCTTTAGCCGGGTTTTGGTTGATTTGAAAAAATGTTGATTCGCAAAACGGGGGATGGAAACAGTTATGTTCGAATTAAGTCTGACGTAGCGCACCTCTCTTCATGATGATATCCACACTCTGGGTCGGGAAGGCGGTAATGCATTTACAAGCTGGTTGCCAACTGCCAGAAAACGTAGAAGAAGAAGAATGCGAGACTTTCCAGTTCTGCGGAAAACTCGCGCGAGTTCATAGTTTTCACCAAAGTCCGTACATTAAATGGAAACACACAGAATTCGTATTTCTTTTAATGCGCATTTCCCAATGATTCAAATCACTTTTGGATGGAAACATAGCTATTGGTGAGTTTAAAAGTTTTTTGGGAGTTTCCAGAGGTGGCGAGTCGTGCATGATGCCCCTGATTTGCATAAAGTAGCCTAGATTCAACATTAAATGCAAATGAGGAACAGAAGCTCTGCCCCTTCGAAATGCAATGCAGCGCTACCGGAATGCCTTGCATGGCAGCTTATGTAGACAATTAATGGGAAGGGTGGAAATGACAGATCCTGTGGTGATGTACCATGAGTCTGTGTCTGACTGAGGCTCAAACATGTACCGCTGAATCTCTCTAATGTTTCCTCTAACAGTAACGCTCGCCATCTTGATGCCTACTTCACAGGTCAACCAAGTGCGAGCAGCACTGGAGGAGGCACAGGCGAAACTTCCGCAAGAAGATTTCTCAGTAAGGGAGAAAGAGTAGATATGCTTCCAGAGATATTTATTCCAGAGATTTCTATTATGTGAGAAACCATGTTACATAAAATGTTAGCATATTACTTAGAATGTGTCTGGAGAGGGACTTTAATACTTGGATGTTTCCTTTCACACATGATTTGGGTGACTTTTTTTATGCCTATCCCACTACTGTGCTGTTGTGGTCGTTATTTCAATAATTCATGTGGATCCTGATGGTTGGAAACTGCAGCAGAGCCTCTGAGGTTTGTGTTGATGAAGATGCTAAATGCAAAGTTGGATGCCAAAGGGCATCTTGTACACCTCCCGTGATATCAATCTGCAGGAGCTGTCATGCCCCGATGTTGTGTGTTATGAACAGCTGCATGCCTTGTAAATAGTCTTTAACCCAGTTTTGATGACATTTGGCACTAAAAACATCCCGCCCAGAGAAACACAGTCTGCAGCTGAACCAAATATGCCAGGCCCAGTTTGGGAAGGAAATATCCTCTCTTGCTTGGCTGACTGCACTGAGGTTCAGTACATCTCGCGTATTCCAAGCAGCATGAGAAACCGGGCATTTTTCAGGCACTGACCTAGCAATCACTTTGTTCCTTTCCAAGTAATTTTTCACCTTGACAGCCACTACACAGAAATTCTGCACACAGAAAGTGCATTAAAGAGACAGACAAGCTGAAACAGACACATAACTCCAAAGCTTGCTTTATTCTATGATAAAAAAGATTGTTTGGTTGTGTATAGCCGAAACAAATGTGTTTATTTAAAGCAGTGAAACCTGTGATTTTTCAGTTTTTTTTCAAATATCTATTGCTTTATCTTGGTTAATAAATGTTCTGCTGTGAGGTGTTTCTGATGATATGTCATGTCTCTGGTCTCTTCTTTTTGTTTCATTTTCTTCGGGGGATTCTGCTAACACTCTCCAGTGTTAAATTTATTGTTCTTTTTATGTGTTTGATGCCTTCCCTATTTATTGACCTGCACCAGAAATTCAATCTATTCTTGCTGCCTGGAGTTATTTATGTCTGACATGCTGTCTTTTTTTTTTTTTTATAGCCTTTCAACGCTGTGCTCAATAGCCCCAAATAATTTGCCATTTCTTCATTCTATTCTACATGTGTTATTATAACACTTTCAGAGTTAATCACAGTTTTTGCCTCAGAGGATTTTTCCCTCATTACTTTCCTTTGCCTCAGCAGCCATTGTTATGTCTGCTTCTTGTGGGAAGGGATGCTAAAATCCAGTGAACTTTGTTCTGTGCCTTACTGCTGGACTTCTCCCAGCTGCTGTCATTATAAATCCCTTAACTGTTTCAAGCATCTCTGTTTTTTATTTGGTATTTTTTTAACCTTGATGTTTGTTCTAGCATCTCTCAGGCCTGAAGACTGTTTTTATTTGCTCGACTGTTAATCCCCTTTTAGTCCTTTTCTCCTCTGGTTTCTTAAGTTGTTGTAAAAAGAGATGGTGCAAGGAATTCTGGGCCACCACAGACACATCTAGTTCAATGCAGCATCGCCTTGTATCTCCAAAGGTTTCATCGTGGCTAATGCCCCCCCTAATGGGATGCTCATGAACAATCACCCACCATGAATTCATTCTCAACTCTGGGCCACACTAAATTAAATGTATTATGATTGACAGTGCAGTTCTGGATCAGCACACACGTCAACTGAGTTTACATATTGCCATCACCCACTTAAGCTGTCAAACTCACTCAGCTGCTGCTCATTTCCGGAACGGCACAACAAGACATCTTTCCATCAACACCACCTCCCCTGCATCCACCTGCAAACTTTGTCCTAGTTCCATGTACTAATAATATACAGTAAATACAGCATCATAATCTTCACTTCGTACTGTTTTTTCCAGCTGGTACATGAGAAATGAACAAACATTAATAAACATTAGATGATAAGACATGTCCATCAAGCTGCAAATTTAAAGCACCGCTGCCAATCATACCAGGAAAGCAAAATGCTTCATGAAATGTAAAGCTGTAATTACTTACATTAATCAAGACCCTGCTATTGTGCATGGATGGCCGACTGACTTATCATTAAAGGAGCTCTTTAGCAGTGCTTCCCTTTTTCCTTCAGGGATCGCTTTTTTAATCACTGAGTAAACTGACAACCCCCGAGTAAGTTACATGGACATTTCATAATTTACTAAATGCATAACAACAACAGCACAGACACTGATAAACTGTACAATTGATCTAAAGAAATAAACAGGTGTTTTCTGTTGTTGTTGTTGTTTCTTAACAATCATAAATACTTGTACTGAATAGGCTCCATTTCTAACAAGTTAAGTGTTGTCTTTCCTCACATCACCCTGATGCTTGGCCATTGCTCTAGTAGCTCTTTGGTTGTTTTAACTGTATTCTTTTCTAATGAAGGACGAGACTGTTTAGCAGAGACGGAAGACTATGTGACTACGGCCTGTGTTCAGGTCTTCATCGTACGCCTATCCTGTGACCTTTTAAATGAATGTCTTGACTAATAATCTAAACTTTAAAAATAACAGCTTTATTTAGTTTTCTTTTGAGAAACGGATGAAATGCTGAGATACAGGCCTACTGTGAATTTACTGTAAAGTCTTCCTAAACCCCTTAAAATCAAGAAGGCCTGGCAACCCCTAGAGGAGTTGGGAACCAGTGCTCCATAAGACACTCAGGGCTGAATTCACAAAAGGATTGCGTGGCTTTTGCGGCCGCTAAACCGGTAAAAAAGGAGCAAACAGATATGGTCTAATTCACAAAGCACGTGCAGAGGGTAAAATGCTCCACTACCTGCGCTGTCAAGCAGATTGTGTCTCGGTGCTCCGGTGTTATTTGCACGTATTTAAATGAGGTAATATGCATATATTTGGTGGAAAAATTGCCCCTTTCTATGCAAATGAGCCTCATTGATAAACAACGTCTAATTCACTAACACCAGCGCTAATAGCCACACGCAGTTTGAGTGAAGTAAATAACGTCTTTAGAAAGCTGGTGCAAACTGGGCGCTCCTCTGTGGAAGCCTCTCACCCAGACTTTCCAGTGATCGTGGCAGCAGTGATCGTCTGTTAAATCAGTCTGTAAATGATATTTT